>NW_027361928.1:227500-520000 GCF_039654945.1 Dendrobates tinctorius | reverse complement strand
GGGATGGAGGATGTGTGATGGGTATATGGGCACGGGACAATGGGATGGAGGATATGTATGATGGGTATATGGGCATGGGACTATGGGATGGAGGATATGTATGATGGGTATATGGGAACAGGACTATGGGATGGAGGATGTGTGATGGGTATATGGGCACGGTACTATGGGATGGAGGATATGTATGATGGGTATATGGGCACGGGACTATGGGATGGAGGATATGTATGATGGGTATATGGGCACGGGACTATGGGATGGAGGATGTGTGATGGGTATATGGGCACGGGACTATGGGATGGAGGATGTGTGATGGGTATATGGGCACGGGACTATGGGATGGAGGATGTGTGATGGGTATATGGGCACGGGACTATGGGATGGAGGATATGTATGATGGGTATATGGGCATGGGACTATGGGATGGAGGATATGTATGATGGGTATATGGGCACAGGACTATGGGATGGAGGATGTGTGATGGGTATATGGGCACGGTACTATGGGATGGAGGATATGTATGATGGGTATATGGGCACGGGACTATGGGATGGAGGATATGTATGATGGGTATATGGGCATGGGACTATGGGATGGAGGATGTGTGATGGGTATATGGGCACGGGACTATGGGATGGAGGATGTGTGATGGGTATATGGGCACGGGACTATGGGATGGAGGATATGTATGATGGGTATATGGGCACGGGACTATGGGATGGAGGATGTGTGATGGGTATATGGGCACGGGACTATGGGATGGAGGATGTGTGATGGGTATATGGGCACGGGACTATGGGATGGAGGATGTGTATGATGGGTATATGGGCACGAGACTATGGGATGGAGGATGTGTATGATGGGTATATGGGCACGAGACTATGGGATGGAGGATGTGTGATGGGTATATGGGCACGGGACTATGGGATGGAGGATTTGTATGATGGGTATATGGGCACGGGACTATGGGATGGAGGATGTATGATGGGTATATGGGCACGGGACTATGGGATGGAGGATATGTATGATGGGTATATGGGCACGGGACTATGGGATGGAGGATATGTATGATGGGTATATGGGCACGGCACTATGGGATGGAGGATATGTATGATGGGTATATGGGCACGAGACTATGGGATGGAGGATGTGTATGATGGGTATATGGGCACGGGACTATGGGAGGGAGGATTTGTATGATGGGTATATGGGCACGGCACTATGGGATGGAGGATATGTATGATGGGTATATGGGCACGAGACTATGGGATGGAGGATATGTATGATGGGTATATGGGCACGAGACTATGGGATGGAGGATGTGTATGATGGGTATATGGGCACGAGACTATGGGATGGAGGATGTGTATGATGGGTATATGGGCACGGGACTATGTGATGGAGGATATGTATGATGGGTATATGGGCACGGGACTATGGGATGGTGGATATGTATGATGGATATATGGGCACGGGACTATGGGATGGAGGATATGTATGATGGGTATATGGGCACGGGACTATGGGATGGAGGATATGTATGATGGGTATATGGGCATGGGACTATGGGATGGTGGATATGTATGATGGATATATGGGCATGGGACTATGGGATGGAGGATATGTATGATGGGTATATGGGCACGGGACTATGGGATGGAGGATATGTATGATGGGTATATGGGCACGGGCCTATGGGATGGAGGATATGTATGATGGGTATATGGGCACGGGACTATGGGATGGAGGATATGTATGATGGGTATATGGGCACGGGACTATGGGATGGAGGATATGTATGATGGGTATATGGGCACGGGACTATGGGATGGAGGATGTATGATGGGTATATGGGCATGGGACTATGGGATGGAGGATGTGTATGATGGGTATATGGGCACGGGACTATGGGATGGAGGATGTGTATGATGGATATATGGGCACTGGACTATGGGATGGAGGATGTGTATGATGGGTATATGGGCACGGGACTATGGGATGGAGGATGTGTATGATGAATATATGGGCACGGGACTATGGGATGGAGGATGTGTATGATGGATATATGGGCACTGGACTATGGGATGGAGGATGTGTATGATGGGTATATGGGCACTGGACTATGGGATGGAGGATATGTATGATGGGTATATGGGCACGGGACTATGGGATGGAGGATGTGTATGATGGGTATATGGGCACGGGACTATGGGATGGAGGATGTGTATGATGGATATATGGGCACTGGACTATGGGACGGAGGATGTGTATGATGGGTATATGGGCACGGGACTATGGGACGGAGGATGTGTATGATGGATATATGGGCACGGGACTATGGGATGGAGGATGTGTATGACGGGTATATGGGCACGGGACTATGGGATGGAGGATGTGTATGATGGATATATAGGCACTGGACTATGGGATGGAGGATGTGTATGATGGGTATATGGGCACGGGACTATGGGATGGAGGATGTGTATGATGGATATATGGGCACGGGACTATGGGATGGAGGATGTGTATGATGGATATATGGGCACTGGACTATGGGATGGAGGATGTGTATGATGGGTATATGGGCACTGGACTATGGGATGGAGGATATGTATGATGGGTATATGGGCACGGGACTATGGGATGGAGGATGTGTGATGGGTATATGGGCACGGGACTATGGGATGGAGGATATGTATGATGGGTATATGGGCACGGGACTATGGGATGGAGGATATGTATGATGGGTATATGGGCACGGGACTATGGGATGGAGGATGTGTGATGGGTATATGGGCACGGGACAATGGGATGGAGGATATGTATGATGGGTATATGGGCACGGGACTATGGGATGGAGGATATGTATGATGGTTATATGGGCACGGGACTATGGGATGGAGGATGTGTGATGGGTATATGGGCACGGGACTATGGGATGGAGGATGTGTGATGGGTATATGGGCACGGGACTATGGGATGGAGGATATGTATGATGGTTATATGGGCACGGGACTATGGGATGGAGGATGTGTGATGGGTATATGGGCACGGGACTATGGGATGGAGGATGTGTGATGGGTATATGGGCACGGGACTATGGGATGGAGGATATGTATGATGGGTATATGGGCACGAGACTATGGGATGGAGGATGTGTATGATGGGTATATGGGCACGGGACTATGGGATGGAGGATTTGTATGATGGGTATATGGGCACGGGACTATGGGATGGAGGATGTATGATGGGTATATGGGCACGGGACTATGGGATGGAGGATATGTATGATGGGTATATGGGCACGGGACTATGGGATGGAGGATATGTATGATGGGTATATGGGCACGGCACTATGGGATGGAGGATATGTATGATGGGTATATGGGCACGAGACTATGGGATGGAGGATGTGTATGATGGGTATATGGGCACGGGACTATGGGATGGAGGATTTGTATGATGGGTATATGGGCACGGGACTATGGGATGGAGGATGTGTATGATGGATATATGGGCACTGGACTATGGGATGGAGGATGTGTATGATGGGTATATGGGCACGGCACTATGGGATGGAGGATTTGTATGATGGGTATATGGGCACTGGACTATGGGATGGAGGATGTGTATGATGGGTATATGGGCACTGGACTATGGGATGGAGGATGTGTATGATGGGTATATGGGCACGGCACTATGGGATGGAGGATATGTATGATGGGTATATGGGCACGAGACTATGGGATGGAGGATATGTATGATGGGTATATGGGCACGAGACTATGGGATGGAGGATGTGTATGATGGGTATATGGGCACGAGACTATGGGATGGAGGATGTGTATGATGGGTATATGGGCACGGGACTATGTGATGGAGGATATGTATGATGGGTATATGGGCACGGGACTATGGGATGGTGGATATGTATGATGGATATATGGGCACGGGACTATGGGATGGAGGATATGTATGATGGGTATATGGGCACGGGACTATGGGATGGAGGATATGTGTGATGGATATATGGGCACGGGACTATGGGATGGTGGATATGTATGATGGATATATGGGCACGGGACTATGGGATGGAGGATATGTATGATGGGTATATGGGCACGGGACTATGGGATGGAGGATATATATGATGGGTATATGGGCATGGGACTATGGGATGGAGGATATGTGTGATGGATATATGGGCACGGGACTATGGGATGGTGGATATGTATGATGGATATATGGGCACGGGACTATGTGATGGAGGATATGTATGATGGGTATATGGGCACGGGACTATGGGATGGAGGATATGTATGATGGGTATATGGGCACGGGACTATGGGATGGAGGATATGTGTGATGGATATATGGGCACGGGACTATGGGATGGTGGATATGTATGATGGATATATGGGCACGGGACTATGGGATGGAGGATATGTATGATGGGTATATGGGCACGGGACTATGGGATGGAGGATATATATGATGGGTATATGGGCATGGGACTATGGGATGGTGGATATGTATGATGGATATATGGGCACGGGACTATGGGATGGAGGATATGTATGATGGGTATATGGGCACGGGACTATGGGATGGAGGATATGTATGATGGGTATATGGGCACGGGCCTATGGGATGGAGGATATGTATGATGGGTATATGGGCACGGGACTATGGGATGGAGGATATGTATGATGGGTATATGGGCACGGGACTATGGGATGGAGGATATGTATGATGGGTATATGGGAACGGGACTATGGGATGGTGGATATGTATGATGGATATATGGGCACGGGACTATGGGATGGAGGATATGTATGATGGGTATATGGGCACGGGACTATGGGATGGAGGATATGTATGATGGGTATATGGGCACGGGCCTATGGGATGGAGGATGTGTATGATGGGTATATGGGCACGGGACTATGGGATGGAGGATGTGTATGATGGATATATGGGCACTGGACTATGGGATGGAGGATATGTATGATGGGTATATGGGCACAAGACTATGGGATGGAGGATGTGTATGATGGGTATATGGGCACGGGACTATGTGATGGAGGATATGTATGATGGGTATATGGGCACGGGACTATGGGATGGTGGATATGTATGATGGATATATGGGCACGGGACTATGGGAAGGAGGATATGTATGATGGGTATATGGGCACGGGACTATGGGATGGAGGATATGTATGATGGGTATATGGGCACGGGACTATGGGATGGTGGATATGTATGATGGATATATGGGCACGGGACTATGGGATGGAGGATATGTATGATGGGTATATGGGCACGGGACTATGGGATGGAGGATATGTTTGATGGGTATATGGGCACGGGCCTATGGGATGGAGGATATGTATGATGGGTATATGGGCACGGGACTATGGGATGGAGGATATGTATGATGGGTATATGGGCACGGGACTATGGGATGGAGGATGTGTATGATGGGTATATGGGCACGGGACTATGGGATGGAGGATATGTATGATGGGTATATGGGCACGGGACTATGGGATGGAGGATGTATGATGGGTATATGGGCACGGGACTATGGGATGGAGGATGTGTATGATGGGTATATGGGCACGGGACTATGGGATGGAGGATGTGTATGATGGATATATGGGCACTGGACAATGGGATGGAGGATGTGTATGATGGGTATATGGGCACGGGACTATGGGATGGAGGATGTGTATGATGGGTATATGGGCACGGGACTATGGGATGGAGGATGTGTATGATGGATATATGGGCACTGGACTATGGGATGGAGGATATGTATGATGGGTATATTGGCACTGGACTATGGGATGGAGGATATGTATGATGGGTATATGGGCACGGGACTATGGGATGGAGGATGTGTATGATGGGTATATGGGCACGGGACTATGGGATGGAGGATGTGTATGATGGATATATGGGCACTGGACTATGGGATGGAGGATGTGTATGATGGGTATATGGGCACGGGACTATGGGATGGAGGATGTGTATGATGGATATATGGGCACGGGACTATGGGATGGAGGATGTGTATGATGGGTATATGGGCACGGGACTATGGGATGGAGGATGTGTATGATGGATATATGGGCACTGGACTATGGGATGGAGGATGTGTATGATGGGTATATGGGCACGGGACTATGGGATGGAGGATGTGTATGATGGATATATGGGCACGGGACTATGGGATGGAGGATGTGTATGATGGATATATGGGCACTGGACTATGGGATGGAGGATGTGTATGATGGGTATATGGGCACTGGACTATGGGATGGAGGATATGTATGATGGGTATATGGGCACGGGACTATGGGATGGAGGATGTGTGATGGGTATATGGGCACGGGACTATGGGATGGAGAATATGTATGATGGGTATATGGGCACGGGACTATGGGATGGAGGATATGTATGATGGGTATATGGGCACGGGACTATGGGATGGAGAATATGTATGATGGGTATATGGGCACGGGACTATGGGATGGAGGATGTGTATGATGGGTATATGGGCACGGGACTATGGGATGGAGGATATGTATGATGGGTATATGGGCACGGGACTATGGGATGGAGAATATGCATGATGGGTATATGGGCACGGGACTATGGGATGGAGGATGTGTATGATGGATATATGGGCACGGGACTATGGGATGGAGGATGTGTATGATGGGTATATGGGCACGGGACTATGGGATGGAGGATGTGTATGATGGATATATGGGCACTGGACTATGGGATGGAGGATGTGTATGATGGGTATATGGGCACGGGACTATGGGATGGAGGATGTGTGATGGGTATATGGGCACGGGACTATGGGATGGAGGATGTGTATGATGGGTATATGGGCACTGGACTATGGGATGGAGGATATGTATGATGGGTATATGGGCACGGGACTATGGGATGGAGGATGTGTGATGGGTATATGGGCACGGGACTATGGGATGGAGAATATGTATGATGGGTATATGGGCACGGGACTATGGGATGGAGGATATGTATGATGGGTATATGGGCACGGGACTATGGGATGGAGAATATGTATGATGGGTATATGGGCACGGGACTATGGGATGGAGGATGTGTGATGGGTATATGGGCACGGGACTATGGGATGGAGGATGTGTATGATGGGTATATGGGCACGGGACTATGGGATGGAGGATGAGTGATGGGTATATGGGCACGGGACTATGGGATGGAGGACGTGTATGATGGGTATATGGGCACGGGACTATGGGATGGAGGATATGTATGATGGGTATATGGGCACGGGACTATGGGATGGAGGATGTGTGATGGGTATATGGGTACGGGACTATGGGATGGAGGATGTGTGATGGGTATATGGGTACGGGACTATGGGATGGAGAATATGTATGATGGGTATATGGGCACGGGACTATGGGATGGAGAATATGTATGATGGGTATATGGGCACGGGACTATGGGATGGAGGATATGTATGATGGGTATATGGGCACGGGACTATGGGATGGAGAATATGTATGATGGGTATATGGGCACGGGACTATGGGATGGAGAATATGTATGATGGGTATATGGGCACGGGCCTATGGGATGGAGGATATTTATGATGGGTATATGGGCACGGGACTATGGGATGGAGAATATGTATGATGGGTATATGGGCACGGGACTATGGGATGGAGAATATGTATGATGGGTATATGGGCACGGGACTATGGGATGGAGGATATGTATGATGGGTATATGGGCACGGGACTATGGGATGGAGGATATGTATGATGGGTATATGGGCATGGGACAATGGGATGGAGGATATGTATGATGGGTATATCGGCACTGGACTATGGGATGGAGAATATGTATGATGGGTATATGGGCACGGGACTATGGGATGGAGAATATGTATGATGGGTATATGGGCACGGGACTATGGGATGGCGGATATGTATGATGGGTATATGGGCACGGGACTATGGGATGGCGGATATGTATGATGGGTATATGGGCACGGGACTATGGGATGGAGGATGTGTATGATGGGTATATGGGCACGGGACTATGGGATGGAGGATGTGTGATGGGTATATGGGAACGGGACTATGGGATGGAGGATATGTATGATGGGTATATGGGCACGGGACTATGGGATGGAGGATATGTATGATGGGTATATGGGCACGGGACTATGTGATGGAGAATATGTATGATGGGTATATGGGCACGGGACTATGGGATGGAGGATGTGTGATGGGTATATGGGCACGGGACTATGGGATGGAGGATATGTATGATGGGTATATGGGCACGGGACTATGTGATGGAGGATATGTATGATGGGTATATGGGCACGGGACTATGGGATGGAGGATGTGTATGATGGGTATATGGGCACGGGACTATGGGATGGAGGATATGTATGATGGGTATATGGGCACGGAACTATGTGATGGAGGATGTGTGATGGGTATATGGGCACTGGACTATGGGATGGAGGATATGTATGATGGGTATATGGGCACGGGACTATGGGATGGAGGATATGTATGATGGGTATATGGGCACGGGACTATGTGATGGAGGATATGTATGATGGGTATATGGGCACGGGACTATGGGATGGAGGATGTGTGATGGGTATATGGGCACGGGACTATGGGATGGAGGATATGTATGATGGGTATATGGGCACGGAACTATGTGATGGAGGATGTGTGATGGGTATATGGGCACTGGACTATGGGATGGAGGATATGTATGATGGGTATATGGGCACGGGACTATGGGATGGAGGATGTGTATGATGGGTATATGGGCACGGGACTATGGAATGGAGGATGTATGATGGGTATATGGGCACGGGACTATGGGATGGAGGATATGTATGATGGGTATATGGGCACGGGACTATGGGATGGAGGATGTGTGATGGGTATATGGGCACTGGACTATGGGATGGAGGATATGTATGATGGGTATATGGGCACGGGACTATGGGATGGAGGATGTGTGATGGGTATATGGGCACTGGACTATGGGATGGAGAATATGTATGATGGGTATATGGGCACGGGACTATGGGATGGAGGATGTGTGATGGGTATATGGGCACTGGACTATGGGATGGGGGATATGTATGATGGGTATATGGGCACGGGACTATGGGATGGAGGATGTGTGATGGGTATATGGGCACGGGACAATGGGATGGAGGATGTGTATGATGGGTATATGGGCACGGGACTATGGGATGGAGGATGTATGATGGGTATATGGGCACGGGACTATGGGATGGAGGATGTATGATGGGTATATGGGCACGGGACTATGGGATGGAGGATATGTATGATGGGTATATGGGAACGGGACTATGGGATGGAGGATGTGTGATAGGTATATGGGCACGGGACTATGGGATGGAGGATGTGTATGATGGGTATATGGGCACGGGACTATGGGATGGAGGATGTGTATGATGGATATATGGGCACGGGACTATGGGATGGAGGATGTGTATGATGGGTATATGGGCACGGGACTATGGGATGGAGGATGTGTATGATGGGTATATGGGCACTGGACTATGGGATGGAGAATATGTATGATGGATATATGGGCACGGGACTATGGGATGGAGGATGTGTATGATGGGTATATGGGCACGGGACTATGGGATGGAGGATGTGTATGATGGGTATATGGGCACTGGACTATGGGATGGAGAATATGTATGATGGATATATGGGCACGGGACTATGGGATGGAGGATGTGTGATGGGTATATGGGCACGGGACTATGGGATGGAGGATGTGTATGATGGGTATATGGGCACGGGACTATGGGATGGAGGATGTGTATGATGGGTATATGGGCACGGGACTATGGAATGGAGGATGTGTGATGGGTATATGGGCACGGGACTATGGGATGGAGGATATGTATGATGGGTATATGGGCACGGGACTATGGGATGGAGGATGTGTATGATGGATATATGGGCACTGGACTATGGGATGGAGGATGTGTATGATGGGTATATGGGCACGGGACTATGGGATGGAGGATGTGTATGATGGGTATATGGGCACGGGACTATGGAATGGAGGATGTGTGATGGGTATATGGGCACGGGACTATGGGATGGAGGATATGTATGATGGGTATATGGGCACGGGACTATGGGATGGAGGATGTGTATGATGGATATATGGGCACTGGACTATGGGATGGAGGATGTGTATGATGGGTATATGGGCACGGGACTATGGGATGGAGGATGTGTATGACGGGTATATGGGCACTGGACTATGGGATGGAGGATGTGTATGATGGATATATGGGCACGGGACTATGGGATGGAGGATGTGTATGATGGATATATGGGCACTGGACTATGGGATGGAGGATGTGTATGATGGGTATATGGGCACGGGACTATGGGATGGAGGATGTGTATGATGGGTATATGGGCACGGGACTATGGAATGGAGGATGTGTGATGGGTATATGGGCACGGGACTATGGGATGGAGGATATGTATGATGGGTATATGGGCACGGGACTATGGGATGGAGGATGTGTATGATGGATATATGGGCACTGGACTATGGGATGGAGGATGTGTATGATGGGTATATGGGCACGGGACTATGGGATGGAGGATGTGTATGATGGGTATATGGGCACGGGACTATGGAATGGAGGATGTGTGATGGGTATATGGGCACGGGACTATGGGATGGAGGATATGTATGATGGGTATATGGGCACGGGACTATGGGATGGAGGATGTGTATGATGGGTATATGGGCACGGGACTATGGGATGGAGGATGTGTATGATGGATATATGGGCACGGGACTATGGGATGGAGGATATGTATGATGGATATATGGGCACGGGACTATGGGATGGAGGATGTGTGATGGGTATATGGGCACGGGACTATGGGATGGAGGATGTGTATGATGGGTATATGGGCACGGGACTATGGGATGGAGGATGTGTATGATGGGTATATGGGCACGGGACTATGGAATGGAGGATGTGTGATGGGTATATGGCCACGGGACTATGGGATGGAGGATATGTATGATGGGTATATGGGCACGGGACTATGGGATGGAGGATGTGTATGATGGATATATGGGCACTGGACTATGGGATGGAGGATGTGTATGATGTGTATATGGGCACGGGACTATGGGATGGAGGATGTGTATGATGGGTATATGGGCACGGGACTATGGGATGGAGGATGTGTATGATGGATATATGGGCACGGGACTATGGGATGGAGGATGTGTATGATGGGTATATGGGCACGGGACTATGGGATGGAGGATGTGTATGATGGATATATGGGCACTGGACTATGGGATGGAGGATGTGTATGATGGGTATATGGGCACTGGACTATGGGATGGAGGATATGTATGATGGGTATATGGGCACGGGACTATGGGATGGAGGATATGTATGATGGGTATATGGGCACGGGACTATGGGATGGAGAATATGTATGATGGGTATATGGGCACGGGACTATGGGATGGAGGATGTGTGATGGGTATATGGGCACGGGACTATGGGATGGAGGATGTGTATGATGGGTATATGGGCACGGGACTATGGGATGGAGGATGTGTGATGGGTATATGGGCACGGGACTATGGGATGGAGGATGTGTATGATGGGTATATGGGCACGGGACTATGGGATGGAGGATATGTATGATGGGTATATGGGCACGGGACTATGGGATGGAGAATATGCATGATGGGTATATGGGCACGGGACTATGGGATGGAGGATGTGTGATGGGTATATGGGCACGGGACTATGGGATGGAGGATGTGTATGATGGGTATATGGGCACGGGACTATGGGATGGAGGATATGTATGATGGGTATATGGGCACGGGACTATGGGATGGAGAATATGCATGATGGGTATATGGGCACGGGACTATGGGATGGAGGATGTGTGATGGGTATATGGGCACGGGACTATGGGATGGAGGATGTGTATGATGGGTATATGGGCACGGGACTATGGGATGGAGGATGTGTATGATGGGTATATGGGCACGGGACTATGGGATGGAGGATGTGTGATGGGTATATGGGCACGGGACTATGGGATGGAGGATGTGTATGATGGGTATATGGGCACGGGACTATGGGATGGAGAATATGTATGATGGGTATATGGGCACGGGACTATGGGATGGAGGATGTGTGATGGGTATATGGGCACGGGACTATGGGATGGAGGATGTGTATGATGGGTATATGGGCACGGGACTATGGGATGGAGGATGTGTGATGGGTATATGGGCACGGGACTATGGGATGGAGGATGTGTATGATGGGTATATGGGCACGGGACTATGGGATGGAGAATATGTATGATGGGTATATGGGCACGGGACTATGGGATGGAGGATGTGTGATGGGTATATGGGCACGGGACTATGGGATGGAGGATGTGTATGATGGGTATATGGGCACGGGACTATGGGATGGAGGATGTGTGATGGGTATATGGGCACGGGACTATGGGATGGAGGATGTGTATGATGGGTATATGGGCACGGGACTATGGGATGGAGGATGTGTATGATGGATATATGGGCACGGGACTATGGGATGGAGGATGTGTATGATGGGTATATGGGCACGGGACTATGGGATGGAGGATGTGTATGATGGATATATGGGCACGGGACTATGGGATGGAGGATGTGTATGATGGGTATATGGGCACGGGACTATGGGATGGAGGATGTGTGATGGGTATATGGGCACGGGACTATGGGATGGAGGATGTGTATGATGGGTATATGGGCACTGGACTATGGGATGGAGGATATGTATGATGGGTATATGGGCACGGGACTATGGGATGGAGGATGTGTGATGGGTATATGGGCACGGGACTATGGGATGGAGAATATGTATGATGGGTATATGGGCACGGGACTATGGGATGGAGGATGTGTGATGGGTATATGGGCACGGGACTATGGGATGGAGGATATGTATGATGGGTATATGGGCACGGGACTATGGGATGGAGGATGTGTGATGGGTATATGGGCACGGGACTATGGGATGGAGGATATGTATGATGGGTATATGGGCACGGGACTATGGGATGGAGAATATGTATGATGGGTATATGGGCACGGGACTATGGGATGGAGGATGTGTGATGGGTATATGGGCACGGGACTATGGGATGGAGGATGTGTATGATGGGTATATGGGCACGGGACTATGGGATGGAGGATATGTATGATGGGTATATGGGCACGGGACTATGGGATGGAGAATATGCATGATGGGTATATGGGCACGGGACTATGGGATGGAGGATGTGTATGATGGATATATGGGCACGGGACTATGGGATGGAGGATGTGTATGATGGGTATATGGGCACGGGACTATGGGATGGAGGATGTGTATGATGGATATATGGGCACTGGACTATGGGATGGAGGATGTGTATGATGGGTATATGGGCACGGGACTATGGGATGGAGGATGTGTGATGGGTATATGGGCACGGGACTATGGGATGGAGGATGTGTATGATGGGTATATGGGCACTGGACTATGGGATGGAGGATATGTATGATGGGTATATGGGCACGGGACTATGGGATGGAGGATGTGTGATGGGTATATGGGCACGGGACTATGGGATGGAGAATATGTATGATGGGTATATGGGCACGGGACTATGGGATGGAGGATATGTATGATGGGTATATGGGCACGGGACTATGGGATGGAGAATATGTATGATGGGTATATGGGCACGGGACTATGGGATGGAGGATGTGTGATGGGTATATGGGCACGGGACTATGGGATGGAGGATGTGTATGATGGGTATATGGGCACGGGACTATGGGATGGAGGATGAGTGATGGGTATATGGGCACGGGACTATGGGATGGAGGATGTGTATGATGGGTATATGGGCACGGGCCTATGGGATGGAGGATATGTATGATGGGTATATGGGCACGGGACTATGGGATGGAGGATATGTATGATGGGTATATGGGCACGGGACTATGGGATGGAGAATATGTATGATGGGTATATGGGCACGGGCCTATGGGATGGAGGATATGTATGATGGGTATATGGGCACGGGACTATGGGATGGAGAATATGTATGATGGGTATATGGGCACGGGACTATGGGATGGAGAATATGTATGATGGGTATATGGGCACGGGCCTATGGGATGGAGGATATGTATGATGGGTATATGGGCACGGGACTATGGGATGGAGAATATGTATGATGGGTATATGGGCACGGGACTATGGGATGGAGAATATGTATGATGGGTATATGGGCACGGGACTATGGGATGGAGGATATGTATGATGGGTATATGGGCACGGGACTATGGGATGGAGGATATGTATGATGGGTATATGGGCATGGGACTATGGGATGGAGGATATGTATGATGGGTATATCGGCACTGGACTATGGGATGGAGAATATGTATGATGGGTATATGGGCACGGGACTATGGGATGGAGAATATGTATGATGGGTATATGGGCACGGGACTATGGGATGGCGGATATGTATGATGGGTATATGGGCACGGGACTATGGGATGGCGGATATGTATGATGGGTATATGGGCACGGGACTATGGGATGGAGGATGTGTATGATGGGTATATGGGCACGGGACTATGGAATGGAGGATGTGTATGATGGGTATATGGGCACGGGACTATGGGATGGCGGATATGTATGATGGGTATATGGGCACGGGACTATAGGATGGAGGATGTGTATGATGGGTATATGGGCACGGGACTATGGGATGGAGAATATGTATGATGGGTATATGGGCACGGGACTATGGGATGGAGAATATGTATGATGGGTATATGGGCACGGGACTATGGGATGGAGAATATGTATGATGGGTATATGGGCACGGGCCTATGGGATGGAGGATATGTATGATGGGTATATGGGCACGGGACTATGGGATGGAGAATATGTATGATGGGTATATGGGCACGGGACTATGGGATGGAGAATATGTATGATGGGTATATGGGCACGGGACTATGGGATGGAGGATATGTATGATGGGTATATGGGCACGGGACTATGGGATGGAGGATATGTATGATGGGTATATGGGCATGGGACTATGGGATGGAGGATATGTATGATGGGTATATCGGCACTGGACTATGGGATGGAGAATATGTATGATGGGTATATGGGCACGGGACTATGGGATGGAGAATATGTATGATGGGTATATGGGCACGGGACTATGGGATGGCGGATATGTATGATGGGTATATGGGCACGGGACTATGGGATGGCGGATATGTATGATGGGTATATGGGCACGGGACTATGGGATGGAGGATGTGTATGATGGGTATATGGGCACGGGACTATGGAATGGAGGATGTGTGATGGGTATATGGCCACGGGACTATGGGATGGAGGATGTGTATGATGGATATATGGGCACTGGACTATGGGATGGAGGATGTGTATGATGTGTATATGGGCACGGGACTATGGGATGGAGGATGTGTATGATGGGTATATGGGCACGGGACTATGGGATGGAGGATGTGTATGATGGATATATGGGCACGGGAATATGGGATGGAGGATGTGTATGATGGGTATATGGGCACGGGACTATGGGATGGAGGATGTGTATGATGGATATATGGGCACTGGACTATGGGATGGAGGATGTGTATGATGGGTATATGGGCACTGGACTATGGGATGGAGGATATGTATGATGGGTATATGGGCACGGGACTATGGGATGGAGGATATGTATGATGGGTATATGGGCACGGGACTATGGGATGGAGAATATGTATGATGGGTATATGGGCACGGGACTATGGGATGGAGGATGTGTGATGGGTATATGGGCACGGGACTATGGGATGGAGGATGTGTATGATGGGTATATGGGCACGGGACTATGGGATGGAGGATGTGTGATGGGTATATGGGCACGGGACTATGGGATGGAGGATGTGTATGATGGGTATATGGGCACGGGACTATGGGATGGAGGATATGTATGATGGGTATATGGGCACGGGACTATGGGATGGAGAATATGCATGATGGGTATATGGGCACGGGACTATGGGATGGAGGATGTGTGATGGGTATATGGGCACGGGACTATGGGATGGAGGATGTGTATGATGGGTATATGGGCACGGGACTATGGGATGGAGGATATGTATGATGGGTATATGGGCACGGGACTATGGGATGGAGAATATGCATGATGGGTATATGGGCACGGGACTATGGGATGGAGGATGTGTATGATGGATATATGGGCACGGGACTATGGGATGGAGGATGTGTATGATGGGTATATGGGCACAGGACTATGGGATGGAGGATGTGTATGATGGATATATGGGCACGGGACTATGGGATGGAGGATGTGTATGATGGGTATATGGGCACGGGACTATGGGATGGAGGATGTGTGATGGGTATATGGGCACGGGACTATGGGATGGAGGATGTGTATGATGGGTATATGGGCACTGGACTATGGGATGGAGGATATGTATGATGGGTATATGGGCACGGGACTATGGGATGGAGGATGTGTGATGGGTATATGGGCACGGGACTATGGGATGGAGAATATGTATGATGGGTATATGGGCACGGGACTATGGGATGGAGGATGTGTGATGGGTATATGGGCACGGGACTATGGGATGGAGGATATGTATGATGGGTATATGGGCACGGGACTATGGGATGGAGGATGTGTGATGGGTATATGGGCACGGGACTATGGGATGGAGAATATGTATGATGGGTATATGGGCACGGGACTATGGGATGGAGGATGTGTGATGGGTATATGGGCACGGGACTATGGGATGGAGGATATGTATGATGGGTATATGGGCACGGGACTATGGGATGGAGGATATGTATGATGGGTATATGGGCACGGGACTATGGGATGGAGAATATGTATGATGGGTATATGGGCACGGGACTATGGGATGGAGGATGTGTGATGGGTATATGGGCACGGGACTATGGGATGGAGGATGTGTATGATGGGTATATGGGCACGGGACTATGGGATGGAGGATATGTATGATGGGTATATGGGCACGGGACTATGGGATGGAGAATATGCATGATGGGTATATGGGCACGGGACTATGGGATGGAGGATGTGTATGATGGATATATGGGCACGGGACTATGGGATGGAGGATGTGTATGATGGGTATATGGGCACGGGACTATGGGATGGAGGATGTGTATGATGGATATATGGGCACGGGACTATGGGATGGAGGATGTGTATGATGGGTATATGGGCACGGGACTATGGGATGGAGGATGTGTATGATGGGTATATGGGCACGGGACTATGGGATGGAGGATGTGTGATGGGTATATGGGCACGGGACTATGGGATGGAGGATGTGTATGATGGGTATATGGGCACTGGACTATGGGATGGAGGATATGTATGATGGGTATATGGGCACGGGACTATGGGATGGAGGATGTGTGATGGGTATATGGGCACGGGACTATGGGATGGAGAATATGTATGATGGGTATATGGGCACGGGACTATGGGATGGAGGATATGTATGATGGGTATATGGGCACGGGACTATGGGATGGAGAATATGTATGATGGGTATATGGGCACGGGACTATGGGATGGAGGATGTGTGATGGGTATATGGGCACGGGACTATGGGATGGAGGATGTGTATGATGGGTATATGGGCACGGGACTATGGGATGGAGGATGAGTGATGGGTATATGGGCACGGGACTATGGGATGGAGGATGTGTATGATGGGTATATGGGCACGGGACTATGGGATGGAGGATATGTATGATGGGTATATGGGCACGGGACTATGGGATGGAGAATATGTATGATGGGTATATGGGCACGGGACTATGGGATGGAGAATATGTATGATGGGTATATGGGCACGGGACTATGGGATGGAGAATATGTATGATGGGTATATGGGCACGGGCCTATGGGATGGAGGATATGTATGATGGGTATATGGGCACGGGACTATGGGATGGAGGATATGTATGATGGGTATATGGGCACGGGACTATGGGATGGAGAATATGTATGATGGGTATATGGGCACGGGACTATGGGATGGAGAATATGTATGATGGGTATATGGGCACGGGACTATGGGATGGAGGATATGTATGATGGGTATATGGGCACGGGACTATGGGATGGAGGATATGTATGATGGGTATATGGGCATGGGACTATGGGATGGAGGATATGTATGATGGGTATATCGGCACTGGACTATGGGATGGAGAATATGTATGATGGGTATATGGGCACGGGACTATGGGATGGAGAATATGTATGATGGGTATATGGGCACGGGACTATGGGATGGCGGATATGTATGATGGGTATATGGGCACTGGACTATGGGATGGCGGATATGTATGATGGGTATATGGGCACAGGACTATGGGATGGAGGATGTGTATGATGGGTATATGGGCACGGGACTATGGGATGGAGGATGTGTGATGGGTATATGGGAACGGGACTATGGGATGGAGGATATGTATGATGGGTATATGGGCACGGGACTATGGGATGGAGGATATGTATGATGGGTATATGGGCACGGGACTATGTGATGGAGAATATGTATGATGGGTATATGGGCACGGGACTATGGGTTGGAGGATGTGTGATGGGTATATGGGCACGGGACTATGGGATGGAGGATATGTATGATGGGTATATGGGCACGGGACTATGTGATGGAGGATATGTATGATGGGTATATGGGCACGGGACTATGGGATGGAGGATGTGTATGATGGGTATATGGGCACGGGACTATGGGATGGAGGATGTGTGATGGGTATATGGGCACGGGACTATGGGATGGAGGATATGTATGATGGGTATATGGGCACGGAACTATGTGATGGAGGATATGTATGATGGGTATATGGGCACGGGACTATGGGATGGAGGATATGTATGATGGGTATATGGGCACGGGACTATGGGATGGAGGATGTGTGATGGGTATATGGGCACTGGACTATGGGATGGAGGATATGTATGATGGGTATATGGGCACGGGACTATGGGATGGAGGATGTGTGATGGGTATATGGGCACGGGACTATGGGATGGAGAATATGTATGATGGGTATATGGGCACGGGACTATGGGATGGAGGATGTGTGATGGGTATATGGGCACTGGACTATGGGATGGGGGATATGTATGATGGGTATATGGGCACGGGACTATGGGATGGAGGATGTGTGATGGGTATATGGGCACGGGACAATGGGATGGAGGATGTGTATGATGGGTATATGGGCACCGGACTATGGGATGGAGGATGTATGATGGGTATATGGGCACGGGACTATGGGATGGAGGATGTGTGATGGGTATATGGGCACGGGACTATGGGATGGAGGATGTGTGATGGGTATATGGGCACGGGACTATGGGATGGAGGATGTATATGATGGGTATATGGGCACGGGACTATGGAATGGAGGATGTGTGATGGGTATATGGGCACGGGACTATGGGATGGAGGATGTATATGATGGGTATATGGGCACGGGACTATGGGATGGAGGATGTGTATGATGGATATATGGGCACGGGACTATGGGATGGAGGATGTGTATGATGGGTATATGGGCACTGGACTATGGGATGGAGAATATGTATGATGGATATATGGGCACGGGACTATGGGATGGAGGATGTGTATGATGGGTATATGGGCACGGGACTATGGGATGGAGGATATGTATGATGGGTATATGGGCACTGGACTATGGGATGGAGAATTTGTATGATGGATATATGGGCACGGGACTATGGGATGGAGGATGTGTATGATGGGTATATGGGCACGGGACTATGGGATGGAGGATGTGTATGATGGGTATATGGGCACTGGACTATGGGATGGAGAATATGTATGATGGATATATGGGCACGGGACTATGGGATGGAGGATATCTATGATGGGTATATGGGCACGGGACTATGGGATGGAGGATGTGTGATGGGTATATGGGCACGGGACTATGGGATGGAGGATGTGTATAATGGGTATATGGGCACGGGACTATGGGATGGAGGATGTGTATGATGGGTATATGGGCACGGGACTATGGAATGGAGGATGTGTGATGGGTATATGGGCACGGGACTATGGGATGGAGGATATCTATGATGGGTATATGGGCACGGGACTATGGGATGGAGGATGTGTGATGGGTATATGGGCACGGGACTATGGGATGGAGGATGTGTATGATGGGTATATGGGCACGGGACTATGGGATGGAGGATGTGTATGATGGGTATATGGGCACGGGACTATGGGATGGAGGATATGTATGATGGGTATATGGGCACGGGACTATGGGATGGAGGATATGTATGATGGGTATATGGGCACGGGACTATGGGATGGAGGATGTGTATGATGGATATATGGGCACTGGACTATGGGATGGAGGATGTGTATGATGGGTATATGGGCACGGGACTATGGGATGGAGGATGTGTATGATGGGTATATGGGCACGGGACTATGGGATGGAGGATATGTATGATGGATATATGGGCACGGGACTATGGGATGGAGGATGTGTGATGGGTATATGGGCACTGGACTATGGGATGGAGGAAGTGTATGATGGGTATATGGGCACGGGACTATGGGATGGAGGATGTGTATGATGGGTATATGGGCACGGGACTATGGGATGGAGGATGTGTATGATGGATATATGGGCACTGGACTATGGGATGGAGGATGTGTATGATGGATATATGGGCACGGGACTATGGGATGGAGGATATGTATGATGGATATATGGGCACGGGACTATGGGATGGAGGATGTGTGATGGGTATATGGGCACGGGACTATGGGATGGAGGATGTGTATGATGGGTATATGGGCACGGGACTATGGGATGGAGGATGTGTATGATGGGTATATGGGCACGGGACTATGGAATGGAGGATGTGTGATGGGTATATGGCCACGGGACTATGGGATGGAGGATGTGTATGATGGGTATATGGGCACGGGACTATGGGATGGAGGATGTGTATGATGGATATATGGGCACTGGACTATGGGATGGAGGATGTGTATGATGGGTATATGGGCACTGGACTATGGGATGGAGGATGTGTATGATGGGTATATGGGCACTGGACTATGGAATGGAGGATGTGTATGATGGGTATATGGGCACGGGACTATGGGATGGAGGATGTGTATGATGGGTATATGGGCACGGGACTATGGGATGGAGGATGTGTATGATGGGTATATGGGCACGGGACTATGGGATGGAGGATGTGTATGATGGGTATATGGGCACGGGACTATGGGATGGAGGATATGTATGATGGGTATATGGGCACGGGACTATGGGATGGAGGATGTGTATGATGGATATATGGGCACTGGACTATGGGATGGAGGATGTGTATGATGGGTATATGGGCACTGGACTATGGGATGGAGGATGTGTATGATGGGTATATGGGCACGGGACTATGGGATGGAGGATGTGTATGATGGGTATATGGGCACGGGACTATGGGATGGAGGATGTGTATGATGGGTATATGGGCACGGGACTATGGGATGGAGGATATGTATGATGGGTATATGGGCACGGGACTATGGGATGGAGGATGTGTATGATGGATATATGGGCACTGGACTATGGGATGGAGGATGTGTATGATGGGTATATGTGCACGGGACTATGGGATGGAGGATGTGTATGATGGATATATGGGCACGGGACTATGGGATGGAGGATGTGTATGATGGGTATATGGGCACGGGACTATGGGATGGAGGATGTGTATGATGGATATATGGGCACTGGACTATGGGATGGAGGATGTGTATGATGGGTATATGGGCACGGGACTATGGGATGGAGGATATGTATGATGGGTATATGGGCACGGGACTATGGGATGGAGAATATGTATGATGGGTATATGGGCACGGGACTATGGGATGGAGAATATGTATGATGGGTATATGGGCACGGGACTATGGAATGGAGAATATGTATGATGGGTATATGGGCACGGGACTAAGGGATGGAGGATATGTATGATGGGTATATTGGCACGGGACTATGGGATGGAGGATATGTATGATGGGTATATGGGCACGGGACTATGGGATGGAGGATATGTATGATGGGTATATGGGCACGGGACTATGGGATGGAGGATATGTATGATGGGTATATGGGCACGGGACTATGGGATGGAGGATATGTATGATGGGTATATGGGCACGGGACTATGGGATGGAGGATATGTATGATGGGTATATGGGCACGGGACTATGGGATGGAGGATATGTATGATGGGTATATGGGCATGGGACTATGGGATGGAGAATATGTATGATGGGTATATGGGCACGGGACTATGGGATGGAGGATATGTATGATGGGTATATGGGCACGGGACTAAGGGATGGAGGATATGTATGATGGGTATATGGGCACGGGACTATGGGATGGAGAATATGTATGATGGGTATATGGGCACGGGACTATGGGATGGAGGATATGTATGATGGGTATATGGGCACGGGACTATGGGATGGAGGATATGTATGATGGGTATTGTGATGTACAATGTCGGCAAGATATGTTTTCTGTTGCAATGTGCTAACAAATCCTCCATCCTAGGACATTGTAAACTGTCAGTAATAGGAATTCCTTCCCCCATGTTTTATCAACCCTGCCACTTCCTCTGGAAGAGCAGGAATGTTAATTAGCTAGACCATCTTCCTCACACCATTTGGCTTCTCTCAGCTGAAAGAGAAAAAAGTGCGGGAACTAAACTCTTTGTTTGAAACCAGGAGTTTGAATAAAACAATAAGGGATTGTCCCGCGAAAACCATACCCAGCAGAAATATAAAAATCATATTTCTGCGATCCGAGCAGACCCAGCTTCGCTGTGGTGCCTGTTGCAAAACTCTCGGATGTCCAGAACCTGAGATATGATTTGCGCCCAAATGGACGGTCATATCGCATAGATGTTTGATGTTTTCTTGATGGGCTCATTACGCTGGGAAACATGATACCACTGATGAGTCCATACCAGCTTCTCCCATAAAGTTATAGCTAATCTAAGTTTTGTAGCCAAAACATAACTTGGATAAGAGAGGTGGGATCAACCCAGAATGCACCTCTCCGTGATGTCACATAGGAAAGTCTATAAGGCATTTCCTGGGCAAACCAGCTCAGAACAGCTCAAGTCGTCGTGCTGACAAGAACTCCAGATGAATGGAGACGTGTGGCTCCTCCCCCCTTAAAGCCGCATGGTCTGCCTAAGGAACAATATGGAACTGTGAGTGTAATCTCTTTGTTTTCTCCACTTTTATTTTATACCTGTACTGTACATATTTTATGTCTCAATTTTATAGCAACTTTTATCTGTAATCACTGTCCTCTTTCGGAAAATAAATGAAATTATTTAGATCTGTCTCCATGCTCTAAGAATCGAACTATACGCCTTTGATAGATAATCGCTACTAATTCAAGGGGTTTGCGGACCCTCTTAATTTAACACTGTGAATTAAGTAACCGTGACTGGTGGCAGCGCGTTGTGTACGGCTATTACGGCTTGCTGGCAGTCTAGAAGGGTCTTATATTGCTGAGTAAGGGGCTTCAGCCACAGCATTGATAATTCCCTTACTGCAGAAGCCTAATTGCCGGTTCACAACAGGCAGCCCGTCCGGCGACTAATTATCCTAGGTGCAGTTCCCTGACTGACCTGAGGGTAAGGGGGGCGCCGGAGAGCTGCGAGTTCCAAAGTGGAACTGAGAAAGTGGGATATACACAAATCCCCGCAGTACTTGGAAGATTGATAGCAGTGGTGGGGCATCCAAATTAAACTCCCCCTGCGGCAAATTGTAGAGCGAGATTAGCTTGCTGGATATTTTTGTCACATGGTGCCAGTGGTGGGATAACTAAGATAAGTCCCACTGCGCCTGTGATAGCCGTGTGCCGGCATTGTGTCACGTCCCTCCGTCCGCTGATACACCGGTGTCAGTGGTGGGATCGTGACATAGTGGTGACACAGGGTCCGCTGTCCGTCGCGTTTTGGTGGCAGCGGGACCCCCGTTAGTCGTCGCCCGTAAGTGGACGAACGGCCGTGGGCTGTTCGTCACATATTGGTGGCAGAGCGGTGGGATAATCCTAGAGCATTAGTGATTTGGTTTGAGCAATCATTCCTCTCACTAAAAACCTGCACGGTTCCTGCGGGAATCCTGCATCATAGGTTTTGGAGAACAGACTCAGTGGTTACTAGTCCTGAGACATTAGTGTGTACTTGCAAGTATCCCCCTCCCGTTTCTTCGTTTTTCTTTTTCTATCTTTTATTTGGCAACCATGGCGGCAAAAGGAGAACCTTGGTACACCCGGCAGACAAAGGAAGTTCTTGCTGCGTTATGCACGTACCAAGGCCTTGACGCCACGAACAAAAACAGAGCTCAAATGATCGCGGCTCTAGTGCAGCTGGACAACGACCAGAATCCAGCGAGCGCAGAAGTTGGCCCAAGTGGCAATGGGGCTGCAGCAGAGGCTCCACTCCTGAGCGCTGGCCCCACATTCAACCAGAACGGGGTGGACCCCTATCTGCAAATGGCCTTGGACGAACTCCCCGCCGAAGACAGTGATGGGCGGGTGAGGCTGATCCAGCAAGCTCGAGAGAGAGCAGAGCAGCGAGCCGAGCGCCAGGCGGAGAGAGCTGAGCGCCAAGCTGAGGCTGAGAGAGCCGAGCGCCAGGCGCAGAGGGCCCATGAACTGGAGGTACTCCAGCGGGGGTGGAATGCCCCCACAGCCCGAAGCAGTGAGCCCAGCAGCATCCAGACTCCTAAACCCCGGCCAGAGCATTTTCCCGTGATGGAAAAGGATGGGGACTTGGACACATTTCTGCGAGCCTTTGAGAAAGCCTGCAGACAGTACCAGCTGCCTAGAGACCAATGGGCAAGGTACTTGACCCCAGGGCTAAAAGGCAAAGCCCTGGAGGCATTTGCTTCTCTTCCGCCAGAAGCCGATGATGACTATGACGCCATAAAGCAGGCGCTGATCGCCAAATACCGGCTGACACCTGAGGTATACCGAAAGAAGTTCCGACACCTCCAACGTGGCCCACACGATAGCTACAGTGATGTGGTGCAAGGACTCAGGACCCACTTTGACCAGTGGATCCATGGACTGTCCGTTGAAACCTTTGAGCAGCTACGGGACCTGATGATCAAAGACCAGTTCCTGCATCTCTGCCCAGCTGAGGTCCGACAGTTCATCCTGGACCGCGAACCAACGAACGCGGACAAAGCGGCGCAGATCGCCGACAACCACGAGGCCAACCGGAAGCCCGAGACGCGGAGGCCAGTCGCCACCAGCTGGAAAGGGGGTAAGCCAGCAACCAACCCCAATGCCCCAGCTAGCCGTCCCTCCGGAGGCCCTGTCCCTGTTGCCAACAACAGGCCGGCTACTG
The DNA here is from genome assembly GCF_039654945.1 of Dendrobates tinctorius. Taxonomy (NCBI): domain Eukaryota; kingdom Metazoa; phylum Chordata; class Amphibia; order Anura; family Dendrobatidae; genus Dendrobates; species Dendrobates tinctorius. The sequence goes on along the minus strand of NW_027361928.1, from coordinate 494,279 downwards.
ACAGTCGCCTGTGTCACCACTGCCAGCGGCCTGGTCACTTCTTTTACACCTGTCCGAACAGGCCGAAGAACCCCCCAGCCAAGGCCCCCGGGCCCAATGCCTCTGTTCTTTTGGTGGGAGGTGTGGTTGGGAGGGCTGACGACAACGTTCAACCTGTTCAGGTGGGGGCCCGTCTTGCTACAGGCCTCAAGGACACCGGGGCTGAACGAACCCTCATCCGTCCTGGACTGGCGGCCCCTGAAGAGTTTGTTGAGGGGAAAACCCTGACTGTCACCGGGATTGGAGGCACCCGTTGTCCCTTGCCAGTGGCACGAGTTTTTCTTGACTGGGGTGCCGGGAGCGGGTTGAGGGAGGTGGGAGTGTCTGAAAATTTGCCCACTGATGTTTTATTGGGGACTGACTTGGGGAGGATGGTTGCATACTATGTCCCTGACACCCTTCCCCAAACTGATAATAAGGGTAACGTTAACCCTGATGATGTTGATGATGGGAAACTGAATGTGTTACCTGCTAATGCCTTGATGAGTAATGATGCAACTAACAACCATTCTTTCCCAAGGTATGATGCTGATGTGATTGTACCAAAGCAAACTGATAACCATTCTTTTCCTAGGAATGATGATGTTGATGTATCTGTGCCGACTGAACCCGTTAACCCTTTCTTTGAAACGGTAGATGTGTCCACAGGTACCGAGGTGCTCAGCCCCGTCACTCTGCGGAGTGAGACGGCTGAGGAACCCCTGGCAGGAGCAAGCAACGGTGCTCAAGAGAATGGGGAGGTGCATGGGGACCATGAGGAAGGTAATGCCATGCAGCTGACCAGTGCCACCGAGGAAGGTAACTGGCCCATAAGTAGCACTGCTCCTGAAGTGTTGGGGGTGGATGGGGAGGTAGAGCCCAGGGCAGCACCAGCTGGTGGGTCTGCAGAAATCCCCAGGGAGACAGCATACATAGCAGCTGTCACACGCAGTCAGAGTGCCCAGATCGCAGGTAACGCACTGTCTTCTGGACCCTCTGCTGCTACAGGAGAGACTGAACCAGAGGTGAACCCAGAGCCGGTTCCAGAGGGTCCCAGTAAAGAGGGGACCCTGACGTCCCTTCTGGCAGCCTCCAGCATGGAGTTCCAGGCTGCTCTGCACTCAGATGCCAGCCTGGAGAAATTGAGAGGTCTCGCCGAGACGCCCACCTCCAAGTCTGATAAGGAGAGGGTGTTCTGGGAACGAGGAAGGTTGTACCGGGAGACGGTACCCGGAGTTCCTAAAAAGGATCGAACCACCCGGTTCTGCGTGGACTACAGGGGGCTCAACGCCATCACAACCTCTGATGCCCACCCGATGCCGCGCATCGAGGATCTGCTCGAGCGGTTGACAAACGCCAACTACATATCCATCATGGATTTGAGTCGGGGATACTGGCAGATTCCCCTGAGCCCTGAGGCGCAGGAGAAATCCGCCTTTATCACCCCCTTTGGACTGTACGAGTCCACGGTCATGCCCTTCGGCATGAAGAATGCCCCTGCCACTTTCCAGCGGATGGTCAACCACCTGCTTCGGGGACTGGAGGAGTACGCAGTGGCGTACTTAGACGATATTGCCGTCTTCAGTTCCACCTGGGAGGAACACCTTCAGCACCTCCAGGAGGTGCTCAAGCGTCTTCACCAGGCAGGCCTGACCATCAAGCCGGGGAAGTGCCAGATAGGCATGCGTGAGGTCCACTACCTGGGGCACCGGGTAGGCGGGGGTTCCATGAGTCCGGAGCCAGAAAAAGTGGACGCAATCGTGTCCTGGCCCACCCCCAGGACCAAGAAACAGGTGAAGTCCTTCTTGGGCACTGCAGGGTACTATAGGCGGTTCGTACAGGACTATAGCGCCCTTGCCAAACCCTTGACTGACCTCACCAAGCAGAGGCTACCCCAAACAGTCAACTGGACAGATGACTGTGAGGCGGCTTTCCAAGCTTTGAAAGCAGCCCTGTGCAACTCTCCAGTGTTGAGAGCAGTCGACAGCAGTCGCCCGTTTCTGGTACAGACCGACGCCAGCGAGTTTGGCCTCGGTGCTGTGCTTAGCCAGGTCGACTCGGGGAACCAAGAGCACCCCGTGTTGTACCTGAGCCGGAAACTTCTGCCGAGGGAAGTGGCATACTCGACCATCGAGAAGGAGTGTCTGGCCATGGTGTGGGCACTGCAACGTTTGCAGCCCTACCTGTACGGGCGCGCCTTCACGGTGGTAACCGACCACAACCCTCTGAGCTGGTTGCACACAGTGTCCGGAACCAATGGAAGATTGCTCCGCTGGAGCCTTGCCCTTCAACAGTACGATTTTACTGTAAAACACAGGAAGGGCAGTGAAAACGGCAATGCCGATGGGTTGTCCCGCCGGGGCGAACCCGCTGAGGTGCGCATGGCAGATTACCGAGAGGTAATGCCTCCTTAGCGCCCTCTTAAGGGGGGAGGTGTGATGTACAATGTCGGCAAGATATGTTTTCTGTTGCAATGTGCTAACAAATCCTCCATCCTAGGACATTGTAAACTGTCAGTAATAGGAATTCCTTCCCCCATGTTTTATCAACCCTGCCACTTCCTCTGGAAGAGCAGGAATGTTAATTAGCTAGACCATCTTCCTCACACCATTTGGCTTCTCTCAGCTGAAAGAGAAAAAAGTGCGGGAACTAAACTCTTTGTTTGAAACCAGGAGTTTGAATAAAACAATAAGGGATTGTCCCGCGAAAACCATACCCAGCAGAAATATAAAAATCATATTTCTGCGATCCGAGCAGACCCAGCTTCGCTGTGGTGCCTGTTGCAAAACTCTCGGATGTCCAGAACCTGAGATATGATTTGCGCCCAAATGGACGGTCATATCGCATAGATGTTTGATGTTTTCTTGATGGGCTCATTACGCTGGGAAACATGATACCACTGATGAGTCCATACCAGCTTCTCCCATAAAGTTATAGCTAATCTAAGTTTTGTAGCCAAAACATAACTTGGATAAGAGAGGTGGGATCAACCCAGAATGCACCTCTCCGTGATGTCACATAGGAAAGTCTATAAGGCATTTCCTGGGCAAACCAGCTCAGAACAGCTCAAGTCGTCGTGCTGACAAGAACTCCAGATGAATGGAGACGTGTGGCTCCTCCCCCCTTAAAGCCGCATGGTCTGCCTAAGGAACAATATGGAACTGTGAGTGTAATCTCTTTGTTTTCTCCACTTTTATTTTATACCTGTACTGTACATATTTTATGTCTCAATTTTATAGCAACTTTTATCTGTAATCACTGTCCTCTTTCGGAAAATAAATGAAATTATTTAGATCTGTCTCCATGCTCTAAGAATCGAACTATACGCCTTTGATAGATAATCGCTACTAATTCAAGGGGTTTGCCACGGACCCTCTTAATTTAACACTGTGAATTAAGTAACCGTGACTGGTGGCAGCGCGTTGTGTACGGCTATTACGGCTTGCTGGCAGTCTAGAAGGGTCTTATATTGCTGAGTAAGGGACTTCAGCCACAGCATTGATAATTCCCTTACTGCAGAAGCCTAATTGCCGGTTCACAACAGGCAGCCCGTCCGGCGACTAATTATCCTAGGTGCAGTTCCCTGACTGACCTGAGGGTAAGGGGGGCGCCGGAGAGCTGCGAGTTCCAAAGTGGAACTGAGAAAGTGGGATATACACAAATCCCCGCAGTACTTGGAAGATTGATAGCAGTGGTGGGGCATCCAAATTAAACTCCCCCTGCGGCAAATTGTAGAGCGAGATTAGCTTGCTGGATATTTTTGTCACATGGTGCCAGTGGTGGGATAACTAAGATAAGTCCCACTGCGCCTGTGATAGCCGTGTGCCGGCATTGTGTCACGTCCCTCCGTCCGCTGATACACCGGTGTCAGTGGTGGGATCGTGACATAGTGGTGACACAGGGTCCGCTGTCCGTCGCGTTTTGGTGGCAGCGGGACCCCCGTTAGTCGTCGCCCGTAAGTGGACGAACGGCCGTGGGCTGTTCGTCACAGGTATATGGGCACGGGACTATGGGATGGAGGATGTGTATGATGGATATATGGGCACTGGACTATGGGATGGAGGATGTGTATGATGGGTATATGTGCACGGGACTATGGGATGGAGGATGTGTATGATGGATATATGGGCACGGGACTATGGGATGGAGGATGTGTATGATGGGTATATGGGCACGGGACTATGGGATGGAGGATGTGTATGATGGATATATGGGCACTGGACTATGGGATGGAGGATGTGTATGATGGGTATATGGGCACGGGACTATGGGATGGAGGATATGTATGATGGGTATATGGGCACGGGACTATGGGATGGAGGATATGTATGATGGGTATATGGGCACGGGACTATGGGATGGAGAATATGTATGATGGGTATATGGGCACGGGACTATGGGATGGAGAATATGTATGATGGGTATATGGGCACGGGACTATGGAATGGAGAATATGTATGATGGGTATATGGGCACGGGACTAAGGGATGGAGGATATGTATGATGGGTATATTGGCACGGGACTATGGGATGGAGGATATGTATGATGGGTATATGGGCACGGGACTATGGGATGGAGGATATGTATGATGGGTATATGGGCACGGGACTATGGGATGGAGGATATGTATGATGGGTATATGGGCACGGGACTATGGGATGGAGGATATGTATGATGGGTATATGGGCACGGGACTATGGGATGGAGGATATGTATGATGGGTATATGGGCACGGGACTATGGGATGGAGGATATGTATGATGGGTATATGGGCATGGGACTATGGGATGGAGAATATGTATGATGGGTATATGGGCACGGGACTATGGGATGGAGGATATGTATGATGGGTATATGGGCACGGGACTAAGGGATGGAGGATATGTATGATGGGTATATGGGCACGGGACTATGGGATGGAGAATATGTATGATGGGTATATGGGCACGGGACTATGGGATGGAGGATATGTATGATGGGTATATGGGCACGGGACTATGGGATGGAGGATATGTATGATGGGTATATGGGCACGGGACTATGGGATGGAGAATATGTATGATGGGTATATGGGCACGGGACTATGGGATGGAGGATATGTATGATGGGTATATGGGCACGGGACTAAGGGATGGAGGATATGTATGATGGGTATATGGGCACGGGACTATGGGATGGAGAATATGTATGATGGGTATATGGGCACGGGACTATGGGATGGAGGATATGTATGATGGGTATATGGGCACGGGACTATGGGATGGAGGATATGTATGATGGGTATATGGGCACGGGACTATGGGATGGAGGATATGTATGATGGGTATATGGGCACGGGACTATGGGATGGAGGATATGTATGATGGGTATATGGGCACGGGACTATGGGATGGAGGATATGTATGATGGGTATATGGGCACGGGACTATGGGATGGAGGATATGTATGATGTGTATATGGGCACGGGACTATGGGATGGAGGATATGTATGATGGGTATATGGGCACGGGACTATGGGATGGAGGATATGTATGATGGGTATATGGGCACGGGACTAAGGGATGGAGGATATGTATGATGGGTATATGGGCACGGGACTATGGGATGGAGGATGTGTATGATGGGTATATGGGCACGGGACTATGGGATGGAGGATATGTATGATGGGTATATGGGCACGGGACTATGGGATGGAGGATGTGTATGATGGGTATATGGGCACGGGACTATGGGATGGAGGATATGTATGATGGGTATATGGGCACGGGACTATGGGATGGAGGATATGTATGATGGGTATATGGGCACGGGACTAAGGGATGGAGGATATGTATGATGGGTATATGGGCACGGGACTATGGGATGGAGAATATGTATGATGGGTATATGGGCACGGGACTATGGGATGGAGGATGTGTGATGGGTATATGGGCACGCGACTATGGGATGGAGGATGTGTATGATGGGTATATCGGCACAGGATGGGACAGCAGTCAGCTGGATAATACAGATATATACAGAGTAATATACAGAGATTACAGCCAGAGGTGCAGATACAGGGAGGGCACAGGATGGGGCAGCAGTCAGCTGGATAATACAGATATATACAGAGTAATATCCAGAGATTACAGCCAGAGGTGCAGATACAGGGAGGGCACAGGATGGGGCAGCAGTCAGCTGGATAATACAGATATATACAGAGTAATATACAGAGATTACAGCCAGAGGTGCAGATACAGGGAGGGCACAGGATGGGGCAGCAGTCAGCTGGATAATACAGATATATACAGAGTAATATACAGAGATTACAGCCAGAGGGGCAGATACAGGGGGGGCACAGGATGGGACAGCAGTCAGCTGGATAATACACAGATATATACAGAGTAATATACAGAGATTACAGCCAGAGGGGCAGATACAGGGAGGGCACAGGATGGGACAGCAGTCAGCTGGATAATACAGATATATACAGAGTAATATACAGAGATTACAGCCAGAGGTGCAGATACAGGGAGGGCACAGGATGGGACAGCAGTCAGCTGGATAATACAGATATATACAGAGTAATATACAGAGATTACAGCCAGAGGGGCAGATACAGGGGGGGCACAGGATGGGACAGCAGTCAGCTGGATAATACACAGATATATACAGAGTAATATACAGAGATTACAGCCAGAGGGGCAGATACAGGGAGGGCACAGGATGGGGCAGCAGTCAGCTGGATAATACAGATATATACAGAGTAATATACAGAGATTACAGCCAGAGGTGCAGATACAGGGAGGGCACAGGATGGGGCAGCAGTCAGCTGGATAATACAGATATATACAGAGTAATATACAGAGATTACAGCCAGAGGGGCAGATACAGGGGGGGCACAGGATGGGACAGCAGTCAGCTGGATAATACACAGATATATACAGAGTAATATACAGAGATTACAGCCAGAGGGGCAGATACAGGGAGGGCACAGGATGGGACAGCAGTCAGCTGGATAATACAGATATATACAGAGTAATATACAGAGATTACAGCCAGAGGTGCAGATACAGGGAGGGCACAGGATGGGACAGCAGTCAGCTGGATAATACAGATATATACAGAGTAATATACAGAGATTACAGCCAGAGGGGCAGATACAGGGGGGGCACAGGATGGGACAGCAGTCAGCTGGATAATACACAGATATATACAGAGTAATATACAGAGATTACAGCCAGAGGGGCAGATACAGGGAGGGCACAGGATGGGACAGCAGTCAGCTGGATAATACAGATATATACAGAGTAATATACAGAGATTACAGCCAGAGGTACAGATACAGGGAGGGCACAGGATGGGACAGCAGTCAGCTGGATAATACAGATATATACAGAGTAATATACAGAGATTACAGCCAGAGGTGCAGATACAGGGAGGGCACAGGATGGGACAGCAGTCAGCTGGATAATACAGATATATACAGAGTAATATACAGAGATTACAGCCAGAGGGGCAGATACAGGGAGGACACAGGATGGGACAGCAGTCAGCTGGATAATACACAGATATATACAGAGTAATATACAGAGATTACAGCCAGAGGGGCAGATACAGGGAGGGCACAGGATGGGGCAGCAGTCAGCTGGATAATACAGATATATACAGAGTAATATACAGAGATTACAGCCAGAGGTACAGATACAGGGAGAGCACAGGATGGGGCAGCAGTCAGCTGGATAATACAGATATATACAGAGTAATATACAGAGATTACAGCCAGAGGTGCAGATACAGGGAGGGCACAGGATGGGACAGCAGTCAGCTGGATAATACAGATATATACAGAGTAATATACAGAGATTACAGCCAGAGGTGCAGATACAGGGAGGGCACAGGATGGGGCAGCAGTCAGCTGGATAATACAGATATATACAGAGTAATATAAAGAGATTACAGCCAGAGGTGCAGATACAGGGAGGGCACAGGATGGGGCAGCAGTCAGCTGGATAATACAGATATATACAGAGTAATATACAGAGATTACAGCCAGAGGTGCAGATACAGGGAGGGCACAGGATGGGGCAGCAGTCAGCTGGATAATACAGATATATACAGAGTAATATACAGAGATTACAGCCAGAGGTGCAGATACAGGGAGGGCACAGGATGGGACAGCAGTCAGCTGGATAATACAGATATATACAGAGTAATATACAGAGATTACAGCCAGAGGGGCAGATACAGGGAGGGCACAGGATGGGACAGCAGTCAGCTGGATAATACAGATATATACAGAGTAATATACAGAGATTACAGCCAGAGGTGCAGATACAGGGAGGGCACAGGATGGGGCAGCAGTCAGCTGGATAATACAGATATATACAGAGTAATATACAGAGATTACAGCCAGAGGTGCAGATACAGGGAGGGCACAGGATGGGACAGCAGTCAGCTGGATAATACAGATATATCCAGAGTAATATCCAGAGATTACAGCCAGAGGTGCAGATACAGGGAGGGCACAGGATGGGACAGCAGTCAGCTGGATAATACAGATATATACAGAGTAATATCCAGAAATTACAGCCAGAGGTGCAGATACAGGGAGGGCACAAGATGAGACAGCAGTCAGCTGGATAATACAGATATATATACAGAGTAATATACAGAGATTACAGCCAGAGGTGCAGATACAGGGAGGGCACAGGATGGGACAGCAGTCAGCTGGATAATACAGATATATACAGAGTAATATCCAGAAATTACAGCCAGAGGTGCAGATACAGGGAGGGCACAAGATGAGACAGCAGTCAGCTGGATAATACAGATATATACAGAGTAATATACAGAGATTACAGCCAGAGGTGCAGATACAGGGAGGCACAGGATGGGACAGCTGTCAGCTGGATAATACAGATATATACAGAGTAATATCCAGAAGTTACATCCAGAGGTGCAGATACAGGGAGGACACAGGATGGGACAGCAGTCAGCTGGATAATACAGATATATACAGAGTAATATACAGAGATTACAGCCAGAGGTGCAGATACAGGGAGGGCACAGGATGGGGCAGCAGTCAGCTGGATAATACAGATATATACAGAGTAATATCCAGAGATTACAGCCACAGGTGCAGATACAGGGAGGGCACAGGATGGAGCAGCAGTCAGCTGGATAATACAGATATATACAGAGTAATATCCAGAAATTACAGCCAGAGGTGCAGATACAGGGAGGGCACAGGATGGGACAGCAGTCAGCTGGATAATACAGATATATACAGAGTAATATCCAGAAATTACAGCCAGAGGTGCAGATACAGGGAGGGCACAGGATGGGGCAGCAGTCAGCTGGATAATACAGATATATACAGAGTAATATCCAGAGATTACAGCCACAGGTGCAGATACAGGGAGGGCACAGGATGGAGCAGCAGTCAGCTGGATAATACAGATATATACAGAGTAATATCCAGAAATTACAGCCAGAGGTGCAGATACAGGGAGGGCACAGGATGGGGCAGCAGTCAGCTGGATAATACAGATATATACAGAGTAATATCCAGAAATTACAGCCAGAGGTGCAGATACAGGGAGGGCACAGGATGGGACAGCAGTCAGCTGGATAATACAGATATATACAGAGTAATATCCAGAAATTACAGCCAGAGGTGCAGATACAGGGAGGGCACAGGATGGGACAGCAGTCAGCTGGATAATACAGATATATACAGAGTAATATCCAGAAATTACAGCCAGAGGTGCAGATACAGGGAGGGCACAGGATGGGGCAGCAGTCAGCTGGATAATACAGATATATACAGAGTAATATACAGAGATTACAGCCAGAGGTACAGATACAGGGAGGGCACAGGATGGGACAGCAGTCAGCTCGATAATACAGATATATACAGAGTAATATACAGAGATTACAGCCAGAGGTGCAGATACAGGGAGGGCACAGGATGGGGCAGCAGTCAGCTGGATAATACAGATATATACAGAGTAATATCCAGAAGTTACAGCCAGAGGTGCAGATACAGGGAGGGCACAGGATGAGACAGCTGTCAGCTGGATAATACAGATATATACAGAGTAGTATACAGAGATTACAGCCAGAGGTGCAGATACAGGGAGGGCACAGGATGGGACAGCAGTCATCTGGATAATACAGATATATACAGAGTAATATACAGAGATTACAGTCAGAGGTGCAGATACAGGGAGGGCACAGGATGGGGCAGCAGTCAGCTGGATAATACAGATATATACAGAGTAATATCCAGAGATTACAGCCAGAGGTGCAGATACAGGGAGGGCATAGGATGGGGCAGCAGTCAGCTGGATAATACAGATATATACAGAGTAATATACAGAGATTACAGCCAGAGGTGCAGATACAGGGAGGGCACAGGATGAGACAGCAGTCAGCTGGATAATACAGATATATCCAGAGAAATATACAGAGATTACAGCCAGAGGTGCAGATACAGGGAGGGCACAGGATGAGACAGCAGTCAGCTGGATAATACAGATATATACAGAGTAATATCCAGAAATTACAGCCAGAGGTGCAGATACAGGGAGGGCACAGGATGGGGCAGCAGTCAGCTGGATAATACAGATATATACAGAGTAATATCCAGAGATTACAGCCAGAGGTGCAGATACAGGGAGGGCACAGGATGGGGCAGCAGTCAGCTGGATAATACAGATATATACAGAGTAATATCCAGAAATTACAGCCAGAGGTGCAGATACAGGGAGGGCACAGGATGGGGCAGCAGTCAGCTGGATAATACAGAGATATACAGAGTAATATCCAGAAATTACAGCCAGAGGTGCAGATACAGGGAGGGCACAGGATGGGGCAGCAGTCAGCTGGATAATACAGATATATACAGAGTAATATCCAGAAATTACAGCCAGAGGTGCAGATACAGGGAGGGCACAGGATGGGACAGCAGTCAGCTGGATAATACAGATATATACAGAGTAATATCCAGAAATTACAGCCAGAGGTGCAGATACAGGGAGGGCACAGGATGGGACAGCAGTCAGCTGGATAATACAGATATATACAGAGTAATATCCAGAAATTACAGCCAGAGGTGCAGATACAGGGAGGGCACAGGATGGGGCAGCAGTCAGCTGGATAATACAGATATATACAGAGTAATATCCAGAAGTTACAGCCAGAGGTGCAGATACAGGGAGGGCACAGGATGAGACAGCTGTCAGCTGGATAATACAGATATATACAGAGTAGTATACAGAGATTACAGCCAGAGGTGCAGATACAGGGAGGGCACAGGATGGGACAGCAGTCATCTGGATAATACAGATATATACAGAGTAATATACAGAGATTACAGTCAGAGGTGCAGATACAGGGAGGGCACAGGATGGGGCAGCAGTCAGCTGGATAATACAGATATATACAGAGTAATATCCAGAGATTACAGCCAGAGGTGCAGATACAGGGAGGGCACAGGATGGGGCAGCAGTCAGCTGGATAATACAGATATATCCAGAGAAATATACAGAGATTACAGCCAGAGGTGCAGATACAGGGATGACACAGGATGGGGCAGCAGTCAGCTGGATAATACAGATCTATACAGAGTAATATACAGAGATTACAGCCAGAGGTGCAGATACAGGGAGGGCACAGGATGGGACAGCAGTCAGCTGGATAATACAGATATATACAGAGTAATATACAGAGATTACAGCCAGAGGGGCAGATACAGGGAGGGCACAGGATGAGGCAGCAGTCAGCTGGATAATACAGATATATACAGAGGAATATACAGAGATTACAGCCAGAGGGGCAGATACAGGGAGGGCACAGGATGGGACAGCAGTCAGCTGGATAATACAGATATATACAGAGTAATATACAGAGATTACAGCCAGAGGTGCAGATAGAGGGAGGGCACAGGATGGGGCAGCAGTCAGCTGGATAATACAGATATATACAGAGTAATATACAGAGATTACAGCCAGAGGTGCAGATACAGGGAGTGCACAGGATGGGACAGCAGTCAGCTGGATAATACAGATATATACAGAGTAATATACAGAGATTACAGCCAGAGGGGCAGATACAGGGAGGGCACAGGATGGGGCAGCAGTCAGCTGGATAATACAGATATATACAGAGTAATATACAGAGATTACAGCCAGAGGTGCAGATACAGGGAGGGCACAGGATGGGGCAGCAGTCAGCTGGATAATACAGATATATACAGAGTAATATCCAGAGATTACAGCCAGAGGTGCAGATACAGGGAGGGCACAGGATGGGACAGCAGTCAGCTGGATAATGCAGATATATACAGAGTAATATCCAGAGATTACAGCCAGAGGTGCAGATACAGGGAGGGCACAGGATGGGACAGCAGTCAGCTGGATAATGCAGATATATACAGAGTAATATCCAGAGATTACAGCCAGAGGTGCAGATACAGGGAGGGCACAGGATGGGACAGCAGTCAGCTGGATAATACAGATATATACAGAGTAATATACAGAGATTACAGCCAGAGGTGCAGATACAGGGAGGGCACAGGATGGGGCAGCAGTCAGCTGGATAATACAGATATATACAGAGTAATATCCAGAGATTACAGCCAGAGGTGCAGATACAGGGAGGGCACAGGATGGGACAGCAGTCAGCTGGATAATGCAGATATATACAGAGTAATATACAGAGATTACAGTCAGAGGTGCAGATACAGGGAGGGTACAGGATGGGACAGCAGTCAGCTGGATAATGCAGATATATACAGAGTAATATACAGAGATTACAGTCAGAGGTGCAGATACAGGGAGGGCACAGGATGGGACAGCAGTCAGCTGGATAATGCAGATATATACAGAGTAATATACAGAGATTACAGTCAGAGGTGCAGATACAGGGAGGGCACAGGATGGGACAGCAGTCATCTGGATAATACAGATATATACAGAGTAATATACAGAGATTACAGCCAAAGGTGCAGATACAGGGAGGGTACAGGATGGGACAGCAGTCATCTGGATAATACAGATATATACAGAGTAATATACAGAGATTACAGTCAGAGGTGCAGATACAGGGAGGGCACAGGATGGGACAGCAGTCATCTGGATAATACAGATATATACAGAGTAATATACAGAGATTACAGCCAGAGGTGCAGATACAGGGAGGGCACAGGATGGGACAGCAGTCAGCTGGATAATGCAGATATATACAGAGTAATATACAGAGATTACAGTCAGAGGTGCAGATACAGGGAGGGCACAGGATGGGACAGCAGTCATCTGGATAATACAGATATATACAGAGTAATATACAGAGATTACAGCCAGAGGTGCAGATACAGGGAGGGCACAGGATGGGGCAGCAGTCAGCTGGATAATACAGATATATACAGAGTAATATACAGAGATTACAGCCAGAGGTGCAGATACAGGGAGGGCACAGGATGGGACAGCAGTCAGCTGGATAATACAGATATATACAGAGTAATATCCAGAGATTACAGCCAGAGGTGCAGATACAGGGAGGGCACAGGATGGGGCAGCAGTCAGCTGGATAATACAGATATATACAGAGTAATATACAGAGATTACAGCCAGAGGTGCAGATACAGGGAGGGCACAGGATGGGACAGCAGTCATCTGGATAATACAGATATATACAGAGTAATATACAGAGATTACAGCCAGAGGTGCAGATACAGGGAGGACACAGGATGGGACAGCAGTCAGCTGGATAATGCAGATATATACAGAGTAATATACAGAGATTACAGTCAGAGGTGCAGATACAGGGAGGGCACAGGATGGGACAGCAGTCAGCTGGATAATATAGATATATACAGAGTAATATACAGAGATTACAGCCAGAGGTGCAGATACAGGGAGGGCACAGGATGGGGCAGCAGTCAGCTGGATAATACAGATATATACAGAGTATTATACAGAGATTACAGCCAGAGGTGCAGATACAGGGAGGGCACAGGATGGGGCAGCAGTCAGCTGGATAATACAGATATATACAGAGTAATATACAGAGATTACAGCCAGAGGTGCAGATACAGGGAGGGCACAGGATGAGGCAGCAGTCAGCTGGATAATACAGATATATACAGAGTAATATCCAGAGATTACAGCCAGAGGTGCAGATACAGGGAGGACACAGGATGGGGCAGCAGTCAGCTGGATAATACATATATATACAGAGTAATATACAGAGATTACAGCCAGAGGTGCAGATACAGGGAGGGCACAGGATGGGACAGCAGTCAGCTGGATAATACAGATATATACAGAGTAATATCCAGAGATTACAGCCAGAGGTGCAGATACAGGGAGGGCACAGGATGGGGCAGCAGTCAGCTGGATAATACAGATATATACAGAGTAATATACAGAGATTACAGCCAGAGGTGCAGATACAGGGAGGGCACAGGATGGGACAGCAGTCATCTGGATAATACAGATATATACAGAGTAATATACAGAGATTACAGCCAGAGGTGCAGATACAGGGAGGGCACAGGATGGGACAGCAGTCAGCTGGATAATACAGATATATACAGAGTAATATCCAGAGATTACAGCCAGAGGTGCAGATACAGGGAGGGCACAGGATGGGGCAGCAGTCAGCTGGATAATACAGATATATACAGAGTAATATACAGAGATTACAGCCAGAGGTGCAGATACAGGGAGGGCACAGGATGGGACAGCAGTCATCTGGATAATACAGATATATACAGAGTAATATACAGAGATTACAGCCAGAGGTGCAGATACAGGGAGGACACAGGATGGGACAGCAGTCAGCTGGATAATGCAGATATATACAGAGTAATATACAGAGATTACAGTCAGAGGTGCAGATACAGGGAGGGCACAGGATGGGACAGCAGTCAGCTGGATAATATAGATATATACAGAGTAATATACAGAGATTACAGCCAGAGGTGCAGATACAGGGAGGGCACAGGATGGGGCAGCAGTCAGCTGGATAATACAGATATATACAGAGTAATATACAGAGATTACAGCCAGAGGTGCAGATACAGGGAGGGCACAGGATGGGGCAGCAGTCAGCTGGATAATACAGATATATACAGAGTAATATACAGAGATTACAGCCAGAGGTGCAGATACAGGGAGGGCACAGGATGAGGCAGCAGTCAGCTGGATAATACAGATATATACAGAGTAATATCCAGAGATTACAGCCAGAGGTGCAGATACAGGGAGGACACAGGATGGGACAGCAGTCAGCTGGATAATACATATATATACAGAGTAATATACAGAGATTACAGCCAGAGGTGCAGATACAGGGAGGGCACAGGATGAGGCAGCAGTCAGCTGGATAATACAGATATATACAGAGTAATATACAGAGATTACAGCCAGAGGTGCAGATACAGGGAGGACACAGGATGGGACAGCAGTCAGCTGGATAATACATATATATACAGAGTAATATACAGAGATTACAGCCAGAGGGGCAAATACAGGGAGGGCACAGGATGGGGCAGCAGTCAGCTGGATAATACAGATATATACAGAGTAATATTCAGAGATTACAGCCAGAGGTGCAGATACAGGGAGGGCACAGGATGGGGCAGCAGTCAGCTGGATAATACAGATATATACAGAGTAATATACAGAGATTACAGTCAGAGGTGCAGATACAGGGAGGGCACAGGATGAGGCAGCAGTCAGCTGGATAATACAGATATATACAGAGTAATATACAGAGATTACAGTCAGAGGTGCAGATACAGGGAGGGCACAGGATGAGGCAGCAGTCAGCTGGATAATACAGATATATACAGAGTAATATACAGAGATTACAGCCAGAGGTGCAGATACAGGGAGCGCACAGGATGGGACAGCAGTCAGCTGGATAATACAGATATATACAGAGTAATATACAGAGATTACAGCCAGAGGTACAGATACAGGGAGGGCACAGGATGGGGCAGCAGTCAGCTGGATAATGCAGATATATACAGAGTAATATACAGAGATTACAGCCAGAGGTGCAGATACAGGGAGGGCACAGGATGGGACAGCAGTCATCTGGATAATACAGATATATACAGAGTAATATACAGAGATTACAGCCAGAGGTGCAGATACAGGGAGGGCACAGGATGGGGCAGCAGTCATCTGGATAATACAGATATATACAGAGTAATATACAGAGATTACAGCCAGAGGTGCAGATACAGGGAGGGCACAGGATGGGGCAGCAGTCATCTGGATAATACAGATATATACAGAGTAATATACAGAGATTACAGCCAGAGGTGCAGATACAGGGAGGGCACAGGATGGGGCAGCAGTCAGCTGGATAATACAGATATATACAGAGTAATATACAGAGATTACAGCCAGAGGAGCAGATACAGGGAGGGCACAGGATGGGACAGCAGTCATCTGGATAATACAGATATATACAGAGTAATATACAGAGATTACAGCCAGAGGTGCAGATACAGGGAGGGCACAGGATGGGACAGCAGTCAGCTGGATAATGCAGATATATACAGAGTAATATACAGAGATTACAGTCAGAGGTGCAGATACAGGGAGGGCACAGGATGGGGCAGCAGTCAGCTGGATAATACAGATATATACAGAGTAATATACAGAGATTACAGTCAGAGGTGCAGATACAGGGAGGGTATAGGATGGGACAGCAGTCAGCTGGATAATATAGATATATACAGAGTAATATACAGAGATTACAGTCAGAGGTGCAGATACAGGGAGGGCACAGGATGGGACAGCAGTCAGCTGGATAATGCAGATATATACAGAGTAATATACAGAGATTACAGCCAGAGGTGCAGATACAGGGAGGGCACAGGATGGGGCAGCAGTCAGCTGGATAATACAGATATATACAGAGTAATATACAGAGATTACAGCCAGAGGTGCAGATACAGGGAGGGCACAGGATGGGGCAGCAGTCAGCTGGATAATACAGATATATACAGAGTAATATACAGAGATTACAGCCAGAGGTACAGATACAGGGAGGGTACAGGATGGGGCAGCAGCCAGCTGGATAATACAGATATATACAGAGTAATATACAGAGATTACAGCCAGAGGTGCAGATACAGGGAGGGCACAGGATGGGACAGCAGTCAGCTGGATAATACAGATATATACAGAGTAATATACAGAGATTACAGTCAGAGGTGCAGATACAGGGAGGGCACAGGATGGGACAGCAGTCAGCTGGATAATACAGATATATACAGAGTAATATACAGAGATTACAGCCAGAGGTGCAGATACAGGGAGGGTACAGGATGGGACAGCAGTCAGCTGGATAATGCAGATATATACAGAGTAATATACAGAGATTACAGTCAGAGGTGCAGATACAGGGAGGGTACAGGATGGGACAGCAGTCAGCTGGATAATACAGATATATACAGAGTAATATACAGAGATTACAGTCAGAGGTGCAGATACAGGGAGGGTACAGGATGGGACAGCAGTCAGCTGGATAATGCAGATATATACAGAGTAATATACAGAGATTACAGCCAGAGGTGCAGATACAGGGAGGGTACAGGATGGGACAGCAGTCAGCTGGATAATGCAGATATATACAGAGTAATATACAGAGATTACAGTCAGAGGTGCAGATACAGGGAGGGTACAGGATGGGACAGCAGTCAGCTGGATAATGCAGATATATACAGAGTAATATACAGAGATTACAGTCAGAGGTGCAGATACAGGGAGGGCACAGGATGGGACAGCAGTCAGCTGGATAATGCAGATATATACAGAGTAATATACAGAGATTACAGTCAGAGGTGCAGATACAGGGAGGGCACAGGATGGGGCAGCAGTCAGCTGGATAATGCAGATATATACAGAGTAATATACAGAGATTACAGTCAGAGGTGCAGATACAGGGAGGGCACAGGATGGGACAGCAGTCAGCTTGATAATACAGATATATACAGAGTAATATACAGAGATTACAGCCAGAGGTGCAGATACAGGGAGGGCACAGGATGGGACAGCAGTCAGCTGGATAATGCAGATATATACAGAGTAATATACAGAGATTACAGCCAGAGGTGCAGATACAGGGAGGGCACAGGATGGGACAGCAGTCAGCTGGATAATGCAGATATATACAGAGTAATATACAGAGATTACAGCCAGAGGTGCAGATACAGGGAGGGCACAGGATGGGACAGCAGTCAGCTGGATAATGCAGATATATACAGAGTAATATACAGAGATTACAGCCAGAGGTGCAGATACAGGGAGGGCACAGGATGGGGCAGCAGTCAGCTGGATAATACAGATATATACAGAGTAATATACAGAGATTACAGCCAGAGGTGCAGATACAGGGAGGGCACAGGATGGGACAGCAGTCAGCTGGATAATGCAGATATATACAGAGTAATATACAGAGATTACAGTCAGAGGTGCAGATACAGGGAGGGCACAGGATGGGACAGCAGTCAGCTGGATAATACAGATATATACAGAGTAATATACAGAGATTACAGCCAGAGGTGCAGATACAGGGAGGGCACAGGATGGGACAGCAGTCAGCTGGATAATGCAGATATATACAGAGTAATATACAGAGATTACAGTCAGAGGTGCAGATACAGGGAGGGCACAGGATGGGACAGCAGTCAGCTGGATAATGCAGATATATACAGAGTAATATACAGAGATTACAGTCAGAGGTGCAGATACAGGGAGGGCACAGGATGGGACAGCAGTCAGCTGGATAATACAGATATATACAGAGTAATATACAGAGATTACAGCCAGAGGTGCAGATACAGGGAGGGCACAGGATGGGACAGCAGTCAGCTGGATAATGCAGATATATACAGAGTAATATACAGAGATTACAGCCAGAGGAGCAGATACAGGGAGGGCACAGGATGGGGCAGCAGTCAGCTGGATAATACAGATATATACAGAGTAATATACAGAGATTACAGCCAGAGGTGCAGATACAGGGAGGGCACAGGATGGGACAGCAGTCAGCTGGATAATACAGATATATACAGAGTAATATACAGAGATTACAGCCAGAGGTGCAGATACAGGGAGGGCACAGGATGGGACAGCAGTCAGCTGGATAATACAGATATATACAGAGTAATATACAGAGATTACAGCCAGAGGTGCAGATACAGGGAGGGCACAGGATGGGGCAGCAGTCAGCTGGATAATACAGATATATACAGAGTAATAAACAGAGATTACAGCCAGAGGTGCAGATACAGGGAGGGCACAGGATGGGGCAGCAGTCAGCTGGATAATACAGATATATACAGAGTAATATACAGAGATTACAGCCAGAGGTGCAGATACAGGGAGGGCACAGGATGGGGCAGCAGTCAGCTGGATAATACAGATATATACAGAGTAATATACAGAGATTACAGCCAGAGGTGCAGATACAGGGAGGGCACAGGATGGGGCAGCAGTCAGCTGGATAATACAGATATATACAGAGTAATATACAGAGATTACAGCCAGAGGTGCAGATACAGGGAGGGCACAGGATGAGGCAGCAGTCAGCTGGATAATACAGATATATACAGAGTAATATACAGAGATTACAGCCAGAGGTGCAGATACAGGGAGGGCACAGGATGAGGCAGCAGTCAGCTGGATAATACAGATATATACAGAGTAATATACAGAGATTACAGCCAGAGGTGCAGATACAGGGAGGGCACAGGATGGGACAGCAGTCAGCTGGATAATACAGATATATACAGAGTAATATACAGAGATTACTGCCAGAGGTACAGATACAGGGAGGGCACAGGATGGGAAAGCAGTCAGCTGGATAATACAGATATATACAGAGTAATATACAGAGATTATACAGAGATTACAGCCAGAGGTGCAGATACAGGGAGGGCACAGGATGGGACAGCTGTCAGCTGGATAATACAGATATATACAGAGTAATATACAGAGATTACAACCAGAGGTGCAGAAACAGGGAGGGCACAGGATGGAGCAGCAGTCAGCTGGATAATACAGATCTATGCAGAGTAATATACAGAGATTACAGCCAGAGGTGCAGCTACAGGGAGGACACAGGATGGGACAGCAGTCAGCTGGATAATACAGATATATACAGAGTAATATACAGAGATTACAGCCAGAGGTGCAGATACAGGGAGGGCACAGGATGGGACAGCTGTCAGCTGGATAATACAGATATATACAGAGTAATATACAGAGATTACAGCCAGAGGTGCAGCTACAGGGAGGGCACAGGATGGGACAGCAGTCAGCTGGATAATACAGATATATATAGAGTAATATACAGAGATTACAGCCAGAGGTGCAGATACAGGGAGGGCACAGGATGGGGCAGCAGTCAGCTGGATAATACAGATCTATGCAGAGTAATATACAGAGATTACAGCCAGAGGTGCAGATACAGGGAGGGCACAGGATGGGGCAGCAGTCAGCTGGATAATACAGATATATACAGAGTAATATACAGAGATTACAGCCAGAGGTGCAGATACAGGGAGGGCACAGGATGGGACAGCAGTCAGCTGGATAATACAGCTATATACAGAGTAATATAAAGAGATTACAGCCAGAGGTGCAGATACAGGGAGGACACTGGATGGGACTGCAGTCAGCTGGATAATACAGATATATACAGAGTAATATACAGAGATTACAGCCAGAGGTGCAGATACAGGGAGGGCACAGGATGGGGCAGCAGTCAGCTGGATAATACAGATATATACAGAGTAATATACAGAGATTACAGCCAGAGGTGCAGATACAGGGAGGGCACAGGATGGGACAGCAGTCAGCTGGATAATACAGATATATACAGAGTAATATACAGAGATTACAGCCAGAGGTGCAGATACAGGGCACAGGATGGGGCAGCAGTCAGCTGGATAATACAGATATATACAGAGTAATATACAGAGATTACAGCCAGAGGTGCAGATACAGGGAGGGCACAGGATGGGACTGCAGTCAGCTGGATAATACAGATATATACAGAGTAATATACAGAGATTACAGCCAGAGGGGCAAATACAGGGAGGGCACAGGATGGGACTGCAGTCAGCTGGATAATACAGATATATACAGAGTAATATACAGAGATTACAGCCAGAGGTGCAGATACAGGGCACAGGATGGGGCAGCAGTCAGCTGGATAATACAGATATATACAGAGTAATATACAGAGATTACAGCCAGAGGTGCAGATACAGGGAGGGCACAGGATGGGACTGCAGTCAGCTGGATAATACAGATATATACAGAGTAATATACAGAGATTACAGCCAGAGGTGCAGATACAGGGAGGGCACAGGATGGGACTGCAGTCAGCTGGATAATACAGATATATACAGAGTAATATACAGAGATTACAGCCAGAGGTGCAGATACAGGGAGGGCACAGGATGGGACTGCAGTCAGCTGGATAATGCAGATATATACAGAGTAATATACAGAGATTACAGCCAGAGGTGCAGATACAGGGAGGGCACAGGATGGGGCAGCAGTCAGCTGGATAATACAGATATATACAGAGTAATATACAGAGATTACAGCCAGAGGTGCAGATACAGGGAGGGCACAGGATGGGACAGCAGTCAGCTGGATAATACAGATATATACAGAGTAATATACAGAGATTACAGCCAGAGGTGCAGATACAGGGAGGGCACAGGATGGGGCAGCAGTCAGCTGGATAATACAGATATATACAGAGTAATATACAGAGATTACAGCCAGAGGTGCAGATACAGGGAGGGCACAGGATGGGACTGCAGTCAGCTGGATAATACAGATATATACAGAGTAATATACAGAGATTACAGCCAGAGGGGCAAATACAGGGAGGGCACAGGATGGGGCAGCAGTCAGCTGGATAATACAGATATATACAGAGTAATATAAAGAGATTACAGCCAGAGGTGCAGATACAGGGAGGGCACAGGATGGGGCAGCAGTCAGCTGGATAATACAGATATATACAGAGTAATATCCAGAGATTACAGCCAGAGGTGCAGATACAGGGAGGGCACAGGATGGGGCAGCAGTCAGCTGGATAATACAGATATATACAGAGTAATATACAGAGATTACAGCCAGAGGTGCAGATACAGGGAGGGCACAGGATGGGGCAGCAGTCAGCTGGATAATACAGATATATACAGAGTAATATACAGAGATTACAGCCAGAGGTGCAGATACAGGGAGGGCACAGGATGGGAGAGCAGTCAGCTGGATAATACAGATATATACAGAGTAATATACAGAGATTACAGCCAGAGGTGCAGATACAGGGAGGGCACAGGATGGGACAGCAGTCAGCTGGATAATACAGATATATACAGAGTAATATACAGAGATTACAGCCAGAGGTGCAGATACAGGGAGGGCACAGGATGGGACAGCAGTCAGCTGGATGGGTCACGGCATCGCTCCTTATCACTGGTGGATGGAGGGAAGGTCTCCTATGCACAGGAACCTTCTTAGTTTCTGCTCCGTCTCCTCAGGTGATGTGTGTGGCTATTTTTTAACCCCTAGCTCGCCCCCTCCCATATTCACCACCGCCCCTCTGTGTTGGATTGAATTCTCCCTTGAACTCCTAGGTGAAATAATTCCCAATATCTAGGATGGGTCATAACTTCCCAGCAGGAGGTCCAAATGGGATGACTGATGTCTCAACGGGTTGTTTGGGGCTGGACTGATGCAGAGTCCAAACTTGGGTTGGCTAAGTGGTTCTGGAGAGCCAGGCTCGATACTTCGGTATCCGGGACCGCTAGAGAATTATGAGACGCAGGGGTGTGCCGGGGGCTCCCAGGGTTCTGGTGGTATATTGGGCCGGACCCTGAGAGCACGGTACTCTCATAATTCATCTCCAGATGTCAGTGCCAAAGAGCCTAGAGTTTTCCCTTGAAGTAGGCAGACTTGCACAAAAGACAGCAGGGGGTCTTAGCTCTGGTCCTTTTAGCCTTCATTAACAGGTGGCTTCTAATTCTCTGGCCATTTGGCAAAAGTTCTGCTCTTTTGGGAATTGTGCACTTTTCCCAAGGGTGGGGGCCACCATTCAGGAGTGGAGGGAGATCTCTGGATAATCTATGGGGCTTCAAATCCTAAATCCAAAATGGAGTCTCCCTTGTCCCTCACATGGTCTACGTGGCATCCCCGGAGTAGTGGTCTTCACGGTATCCTGGGAGTTGTAGTCCCACTTTGCAGCATCTGGCACTTTTTTTCAGCCTCTATTAAGACTTGGGGGGGGTCCTGTAATTGATCCCAGCCCGAACTGGGGGCAGGGTGCTGCCGCTCAGACGTGACCTGCATGTGATCACTCAGACAGGGAGCTGAGCCTTTGAAGATGGAGCGCGGAGCTCTGAGGGCCCCTGGGCTCCTTCACTCTGACACCTTCAAGAAACGCTTCCATCTGTCAGGACTGCGGAGGACACCCGGACTCCAGGCTGCAGCTCCTGGGGTGAGAGGGCGACATGTCATCTTGTGTGGGGACAGGACATCACAGTGATGACACAGCACAAGGATAATGCACACAGCGATGTCACAGCACAGGGATAATGCACACAGTGATGTCACAGCACAGGGATAATGCACACAGCGATGTCAGAGCACAGGGATAATGCACACAGCGATGTCACAGCACAGGGATAATGCACACAGCGATGTCACAGCACAGGGATAATGCACACAGTGATGTCACAGCACAGGGATAATGCACACAGTGATGTCACAGCACAGGGATAATGCACACAGCGATGTCAGAGCACAGGGATAATGCACACAGCGATGTCAGAGCACAGGGATAATGCACACAGCGATGTCACAGCACAGGGATAATGCACACAGTGATGTCACAGCACAGGGATAATGCACACAGCGATGTCAGAGCACAGGGATAATGCACACAGCGATGTCACAGCACAGGGATAATGCACACAGCGATGTCACAGCACAGGGATAATGCTCACAGTGATGTCACAGCACAGGGATAATGCACACAGCGATGTCAGAGCACAGGGATAATGCACACAGCGATGTCACAGCACAAGGATAATGCACACAGCGATGTCACAGCACAGGGAAAATGCATACAGCGATGTCACAGCACAGGGATAATGTACACCGCGATGTCACAGCACAGGGATAATGCACACAGCGATGTCACAGCACAGGGGTAATGCACACAGCGATATCACAGCACAAGGGTAATGACCACAGCGATGTCACAGCACAGGGATAATACACACAGTGATGTCACAGCACAAGGATAATGCGCACAGCGATGTCACAGCACAAGGATAATGCGCACAGCGATGTCACAGCACAAGGATAATGCACACCGCGATGTCACAGCACAGGGATAATGCACACAGCGATGTCACAGCACAAGGATAATGCACACAGCGATGTCACAGCACAAGGATAATGCACACAGCGATGTCACAGCACAAGGGTAATGCACACAGCGATGTCACAGCACAAGGGTAATTACCACAGCGATGTCACAGCACAGGGATAATGCACACAGCGATGTCACAGCACAGGGATAATGCACACAGCGATATCACAGCACAAGGATAATGCACACAGCGATGTCACAGCACAAGGATAATGCACACAGCGATGTCACAGCACAGGTATAAAGCACACAGTGATGTAACAGCACAGGGACAGGGATAATGCACACAGCGATGTCACAGCACAAGGATAATGCACACAGCGATGTCACATCACAAGGAAAATGCACACAGCGATGTCACAGCACAAGGATAGTGCACACAGTGATGTCACAGCACAGGGATAATGCACACAGAGATGTCACAGCATAAAGAAAATGCACACAGCGATGTCACAGCACAAGGATAATGCACACAGCGATGTCACAGCACAAGGAAAATGCACACAGCGATGTCACAGCACAAGGATAATGCGCACAGCGAAGTCACAGCACAGGGAAAATGCACACAGCGATGTCACAGCACAGGGATAATGCACACAGCGATATCACAGCACAGGGATAATGCACACAGCGATGTCACAACACAAGGATAATGCACACAGCGATGTCACAGCACAGGGAAAATGCATACAGCGATGTCACAGCACAGGGATAATGCACACCGCGATGTCACAGCACAAGGATAATGCACACAGCGATGTCACAGCACAAGGGTAATGCACACAGCGATGTCACAGCACAAGGGTAATGACCACAGCGATGTCACAGCACAGGGATAATGACCACAGCGATGTCACAGCACACGGATAATGCACACAGCGATGTCACAGCACAGGGATAATGCACACAGCGATGTCACAGCACAAGGATAATGCACACAGCGATGTCACAGCACAAGGATAAAGCACACAGAGATGTCACAGCACAGGGATAATGCACACAGCGATGTCACAGCACAGGGATAATGCACACAGCGATGTCACAGCACAGGGATAATGCACACAACGATGTCACAGCGCAGCACCGGGAAAATTCATACAGCGATGTCACAGCACAAGGATAATGCACACCGCGATGTCACAGCACAGGGATAATGCACACAGCGATGTCACAGCACAAGGATAATGCACACAGCGATGTCACAGCACAAGGGTAATGCACACAGCGATGTCACAGCACAAGGGTAATGACCACAGCGATGTCACAGCACAGGGATAATGCACACAGCGATGTCACAGCATAGAGATAATGCACACAGCGATGTCACAGCACAGGGATAATGCACACAGAGATGTCAGAGCACAAGGATAATGCACACAGCGATGTCACAGCACAAGGATAAAGCACACAGCGATGTCACTGTACAGGAATAATGCACACAGCGATGTCACAGCACAGGGATAATGCACACAGCGATGTCACAGCACAGGGATAATGCACACAACGATGTCACAGCGCAAGGATAATGCACACAGTGATGTCACAGCACAGAGATAATGTGCACAGCGATGTCACAGCACAGGGATAATGCACACAACGATGTCACAGCGCAAGGATAATGCACACAGCGATGTCACAGCACAGGGATAATGCGTACAGCGATGTCACAGGACAGGGATAATGCGCACAGCGATGTCACAGCACAGAGATAATGCGCACAGCGAAGTCACAGCACAGGGATAATGCGCACAGCGATGTCACAGCACAGGGATAATGCGCACAGCGATGTCACAGCACAGGGATAATGCGCACAGCGATTTCACAGCACAGGGAAAATGCACACAGCGATGTCACAGCACAGGGATAATGCGCACAGCGATGTCACAGCACAGGGATAATGCACACAGCGATGTCACAGCACAGGGAAAATGCACACAGCGATGACACAGCACAGGGATAATGCACACAGCGATGTCACAGCACAGGGATAATGCACACAGCGATGTCACATCACAGGGATAATGCAAACAGCGATGTCACAGCACAAGGATAATGCACACAGCGATGTCACAGCACAGGGAAAATGCATACAGCGATGTCACAGCACAGGGATAATGTACACCGCGATGTCACAGCACAGGGATAATGCACACAGCGATGTCACAGCACACGGATAATGCACACAGCGATGTCACAGCACAGGGGTAATGCACACAGCGATGTCACAGCACAAGGGTAATGACCACAGCGATGTCACAGCACAGGGATAATACACACAGTGATATCACAGCACAAGGATAATAGAATCATAGAATCGTAGAGTTGGAAGGGACCTCCTGGGCCATCTGGTCCAACCCCCTGCTCAAAGCAGGATTCGCTAAATCATCCCAGTTAGATGTCTGTCCAGCCTCTGTTTGAAGACTTCCATTGAAGGAGAACTCACCACTTCTCGTGGCAGCCTGTTCCACTTATTGATCACTCTAACTGTCAAAAAGTTTTTTCTAATATCTAATCTGTGTCTCCTCCCATTCAGCTTCATCCCATTGCTTCTAGTCTTTCCTTGTGCAAATGAGAATAAAGTTGATCCTTCTACAATGTGACAGCCCTTTAGATATTTGTAGACAGCTATTAAGTCTCCTCTCAGTCTTCTCTTTTGCAAACTAAACATTCCCAAATCCTGCAACCTTTCCTCATAAGACAGGGTTTGCAGACCGGTCACCATTCTGGTTGCTCTTTTCTGAACTTGCTCCAGTTTGTTGATGCCTTTTTTAAAATGTGGTGCCCAAAACTGGACACAATATTCCAGATGAGGTCTGACCAAAGAGGAGTAGAGGGAAATAATGACTTCACGTGATCTAGACTGTATGCTTCTGTTAATACATCCTAGAATTGCATTTGCCTTTTTTGCTGCTGCATCACACTGTTGACTCATATTCAGTCTGTGATCTATTAGTATACCCAAGTCTTTTTCACATGTGCTGTCACTTAGCCCTATTCCTCCCATTCTATATATGCTTTTTTCATTTTTATTGCCCAGATGTAGTACTTTGCATTTCTCCCTGTTAAAAACCATTCTGTTAGTTGCTGCCCACTTCTCCAGTTTATTTAAATCTTTTTGAATCCTCTCTCTCTCTTCTCTAGTATTAGCTATCCCTCCTAGCTTTGTGTCATCAGCAAATTTAATCAGTTTACCCTCAATTCCTTCATCTAAATCGTTGATAAAGATGTTGAACAATACAGGGCCCAGGACAGAGCCCTGTGGTACCCCACTTGAGACATTCTTCCAACTGGATGTGCAGCCATTTACGACCACTCTTTGGGTCCGATCACTAAGCCAGTTATGAATCCACCTAACAGTTGCCTTGTCCATTCCATACTTAGTCATTTCTTCAATAAGGATTGTATGAGAGACTTTGTCAAATGCTTTGCTGAAGTCAAGATATACTATATCTACAGCATTTCCTTGATCCACCCAATCAGTGATACCGTCATAGAAGGAAATTAAGTTAGTCTGACATGACTTATTAGTTACAAACCCATGCTGACTCTGGTTAATCACTTCATTCTTATCCAGGTACTGACATACATGTTGTTTAATAATTTGTTCAAAGATCTTTCCTGGTATAGAAGTCAGACTCACCGGCCTATAGTTGCCTGGGTCCACCTTCTTCCCCTTTTTGAAGATAGGAACAACATTTGCTCTTCTCCAGTCTTCTGGCACTTCTCCTGTTCTCCAAGAATTTTCAAAGATTATGGAGAGGGGTTCAAAAATTTCTTCTGCTATCTCCTTCAGTACTCTGGGGTGTAATTCATCTGGACCTGGAGACTTGAATACATTTAGGTTAGCTAAGTGTTTCCTCACTTTCTTTCTGTTTATAGATATCCTGGATTCTTCTATTCCCTTAATAGGACAGTGAATAACAGTTGATGTTACATTTCCTTTCTGAGAGAAAACAGATGCAAAATAGGAATTTAAAAGTTCCGCCTTCTCAACATCCTGTCTTACCATTTCATCATTTTCATCCTGTAAAAATCCTATAGCATCTTTGACTTTTCTTTTACTTTTGACATATCCCCAAAATCCTTTATTATTGCTTTTGACATCTCTTGCAAGCCTCAATTCATTTTCAGCTTTAGATAATCTGATTTGTGCCTTGCAGGTTCTGCGCACAGCGATGTCACAGCACAAGGATAATGCACACCGCGATGTCACAGCACAGGGATAATGCACACAGCGATGTCACAGCACAAGGATAATGCACATAGCGATGTCACAGCACAAGGATAATGCACACAGCGATGTCACAGCATAAGGGTAATGCACACAGCGATGTCACAGCACAAGGGTAATTACCACAGCGATGTCACAGCACAGGGATAATGCACACAGCGATGTCACAGCACAGGGATAATGCACACAGCGATATCACAGCACAAGGATAATGCACACAGCGATGTCACAGCACAAGGATAATGCACACAGCACAGGTATAAAGCACACAGTGATGTAACAGCACAGGGACAGGGATAATGCACACAGCGATGTCACAGCACAAGGATAATGCACACAGCGATGTCACATCACAAGGAAAATGCACACAGCGATGTCACAGCACAAGGATAGTGCACACAGTGATGTCACAGCACAGGGATAATGCAAACAGAGATGTCACAGCATAAAGAAAATGCACACAGCGATGTCACAGCACAAGGATAATGCACACAGCGATGTCACAGCACAAGGAAAATGCACACAGCGATGTCACAGCACAAGGATAATGCACACAGCGATGTCACAGCACAGCGAAAATGCACACAGCGATGTCACAGCACAGGCATAATGCACACAGCGATATCACGGCACAGGGATAATGCACACAGCGATGTCACAGCACAAGGATAATGCACACAGCGATGTCACAGCACAGGGAAAATGCATACAGCGATGTCACAGCACAGGGATAATGCACACCGCGATGTCACGGCACAGGGATAATGCACACAGCGATGTCACAGCACAAGGATAATGCACACAGTGATGTCACAGCACAAGGGTAATGCACACAGCGATGTCACAGCACAAGGGTAATGACCACAGCGATGTCACAGCATAGGGATAATGCACACAGCGATGTCATAGCACAGGGATAATGCACACAGCGATGTCACAGCACAGGGATAATGCACACAGCGATGTCACAGCACAAGGATAATGCACACAGCGATGTCACAGCACAAGGATAAAGCACACAGAGATGTCACAGCACAGGGATAATGCACACAGCGATGTCACAGCACAGGGATAATGCACACAACGATGTCACAGCGCAGCACAGGGAAAATTCATACAGCGATGTCACAGCACAAGGATAATGCACACCGCGATGTCACAGCACAGGGATAATGCACACAGCGATGTCACAGCACAAGGATAATGCACACAGCGATGTCACAGCACAAGGGTAATGCACACAGCGATGTCACAGCACAAGCGTAATGACCACAGCGATGTCACAGCACAGGGATAATGCACACAGCGATGTCACAGCATAGAGATAATGCACACAGCGATGTCACAGCACAGGGATAATGCACACAGCGATGTCAGAGCACAAGGATAATGCACACAGCGATGTCACAACACAAGGATAAAGCACACAGCGATGTCACAGCACAGGAATAATGCACACAGCGATGTCACAGCACAGGGATAATGAACACAGCGATGTCACAGCACAGGGATAATGCACACAACGATGTCAAAGCGCAAGGATAATGCACACAGTGATGTCACAGCACAGAGATAATGTGCACAGCGATGTCACAGCACAGGGATAATGCACACAGTGATGTCACAGCACAGGGATAAGGCACACAGCGATGTCACAGCACAAGGATAATGCACACAGCGATGTCACAGCACAGGGATAAAGCACACAGTGATGTCACAGCACAGGGACAGGGATAATGCACACAGCGATGTCACAGCACAAGGATAATGCACACAGCGATGTCACAGCACAAGGAAAATGCACACAGCCATGTCACAGTACAAGGATAATGCACACAGCGATGTCACAGCACATGGAAAATGCACACAGTGATGTCACAGTACAGGGATAATGCACACAGCGATGTCACAGCACAGGGATAATGCACACAGCGATGTCACAGCACAGGGAAAATGCACACAGTGATGTCACAGTACAGAGATAATGCACACAGTGATGTCACAGCACAGGGATAATGCACACAGCGATGTCACAGCACAGGGATAATGCACACAGCGATGTCAGAGCACAGGGATAATGCACACAGCGATGTCACAGCACAGGGATAATGCACACAGCGATGTCACACCACAAGGATAATGCACACAGCGATGTCACAGCACAGGGAAAATGCATACAGCGATGTCACAGCACAAGGATAATGCACACCGCGATGTCACAGCACAGGGATAATGCACACAGCGATGTCACAGCACAGGGATAATGCACACAACGATGTCACAGCACAGAGATAATGCGCACAGCGAAGTCACAGCACAGGGATAATGCGCACAGCGATGTCACAGCACAGGGATAATGCGCACAGCGATGTCACAGCACAGGGATAATGCGCACAGCGATGTCACAGCACAGGGATAATGCACACAGCGATGTCACAGCACAAGGATAATGCACACAGCGATGTCACAGCACAGGGAAAATGCATACAGCGATGTCACAGCACAAGGATAATGCACACCGCGATGTCACAGCACAGGGATAATGCACACAGCGATGTCACAGCACAGGGATAATGCACACAACGATGTCACAGCGCAAGGATAATGCACACAGTGATGTCACAGCACAGAGATAATGCACACAGTGATGTCACAGCACAGGGATAATGCACACAGCGATGTCACAGCACAGGGATAATGCACACAGCGATGTCATAGCACAAGGATAATGCACACAGCGATGTCACAGCACAGGGATAAAGAACACAGTGATGTCACAGCACAGGGACAGGGATAATGCACACAGCGGTGTCACAGCACAAGGATAATGCACACAGCGATGTCACAGCACAAGGAAAATGCACACAGCGATGTCACAGCACAAGGATAATGCACACAATGATGTCACAGCACAGGGATAATGCGCACAGCGATGTCACAGCACAAGGATAATGCACACAGCGATGTCACAGCACAGGGATAAAGAACACAGTGATGTCACAGCACAGGGACAGGGATAATGCACACAGCGATGTCACAGCACATGGAAAATGCACACAGCGATGTCACAGCACAAGGATAATGCACACAATGATGTCACAGCACAGGGATAATGCGCACAGCGATGTCACAGCATAAGTAAAATGCACACAGCGATGTCACAGCACAAGGATAATGCACACAGCGATGTTACAGCACAGGGAAAATGCACACAGCGATGTCACAGAACAGGGATAATGCACACAGCGATGTCACAGCACAGGGATAATGCACACAGCGATGTCACATCACAGGGATAATGCACACAGCGATGTCACAGCACAGGGATAATGCACACAGCGATGTCACAGCACAAGGATAATGCACACCGCGATGTCACAGCACAGGGAAAATGCACACAGCGATGTCACAGCACAAGGATAATGCACACAGCGATGTCACAGCACAAGGATAATGCACACAGCGATGTCACAGCACAAGGGTAATGAACACAGCGATGTCACAGCACAAGGGTAATGACCACAGCGATGTCACAGCACAGGGATAATGCACACAGCGATGTCACAGCACAGGGATAATGCACACATTGATGTCACAGCACAGGGATAATGCACACAGCGATGTCACAGCACAAGGATAATGCACACAGCGATGTCACAGGACAAGGATAAAGCACACAGTGATGTCACAGCACAGGGATAATGCACACAGCGATGTCACAGCACAGGGATAATGCACACAGCGATGTCACAGCACAGGGATAATGCACACAGCGATGTCACAGCACAAGGATAATGCACACAGCGATGTCACAGCACAGGGATAAAGCACACAGCGATGTCACAGCACAGGGATAATGCACATAGCGATGTCACAGCACAGGAATAATGCACACAGCGATGTCACAGCACAGGGATAATACACACAACGATGTCACAGCACAAGGATAATGCATACAGTGATGTCACTGCACAGAGATAATGCACACAGTGATGTCACAGCACAGGGATAATGCACACAGCGATGTCACAGCACAAGGATAATGCACACAGCGATGTCACAGAACAAGGATAAAGCACACAGCGATGTCACAGCACAGGGATAATGCACACAGCGATGTCACAGCACAGGGATAATGCACACAGCGATGTCACAGCACAGGGATAATGCACACAACGATGTCACAGCGCAAGGATAATGCACACAGTGATGTCACAGCACAGAGATAATGCACACAGCGATGTCACAGCACAGGGATAATGCACACAGCGATGTCACAGCACAGGGATAATGCACACAGCGATGTCACAGCACAAGGATAATGCACACAGCGATGTCACAGCACAGGGATAAAGCACACAGTGATGTCACAGCACAGGGACAGGGATAATGCACACAGCGATGTCACAGCACAAGGATAATGCACACAGCGATGTCACAGCACAAGGAAAATGCACACAGCGATGTCACAGCACAAGGATAATGCACACAGCGATGTCACAGCACAGGGAAAATGCACAAAGTGATGTCACAGTACAGGGATAATGCACACAGCGATGTCACAGCACAGGGATAATGCACACAGCGATGTCACAGCACAGGGAAAATGCACACAGTGATGTCACAGTACAGGGATAATGCACACAGTGATGTCACAGCACAGGGATAATGCACACAGCGATGTCACAGCACAGGGATAATGCACACAGCGATGTCAGAGCACAGGGATAATGCACACAGCGATGTCACAGCACAGGGATAATGCACACAGCGATGTCACAGCAGAAGGATAATGCACACAGCGATGTCACAGCACAGGGAAAATGCATACAGTGATGTCACAGCACAACGATAATGCACACCGCGATGTCACAGCACAGGGATAATGCACACAGCGATGTCACAGCACAAGGATAATGCACACAGCGATGTCACAGCACAAGGATAATGTACACAGCGATGTCAAAGCACAAGGGTAATTACCACAGCGATGTCACAGCACAGGGATAATGCACACAGCGATGTCACAGCACAGGGATAATGCGCACAGCGATGTCACAGCACAAGGATAATGCACACAGCGATGTGACAGCACAAGGATAAAGCACACAGCGATGTCACAGCACAAGGATAATGCACACAGCGATGTCACAGCACAAGGATAATGCACACAGCGATGTCACAGCACAAGGATAAAGCACACAGCGATGTCACAGCATGGGGATAATGCACACAGTGATGTCACAGCACAGGGATAATGCACACAGCGATGTCACAGCACAGGGATAATGCACACAACGATGTCACAGCGCAAGGATAATGCACACAGTGATGTCACAGCACAGAGATAATGCACACAGTGATGTCACAGCACAGGGATAATGCACACAGCGATGTCACAGCACAAGGATAATGCACACAGCGATGTCACAGCACAGGGATAAAGCACACAGTGATGTCACAGCACAGGGACAGGGATAATGCACACAGCGATGTCACAGCACAAGGATAATGCACACAGCGATGTCACAGCACAAGGAAAATGCACACAGCGATGTCACAGCACAGGGATAATGCGCACAGCGATGTCACAGCATAAGGAAAATGCACACAGCGATGTCACAGCACAAGGATAATGCACACAGCGATGTCACAGCACAGGGAAAATGCACACAGCGATGTCACAACACAGGGATAATGCACGCAACGATGTCACAGCACAGGGATAATGCACACAGCGATGTCACAGCACAGGGATAATGCAAACAGCGATGTCACAGCACAGAGATAATGCACACAGCGATGTCACAGCACAAGGATAATGCACACAGCAATGTCACAGCACAAGGAAAATGCACACAGCGATGTCACAGCACAGGGATAATGCGCACAGCGATGTCACAGCATAAGGAAAATGCACACAGCGATGTCACAGCACAAGGATAATGCACACAGCGATGTCACAGCACAGGGAAAATGCACACAGCGATGTCACAACACAGGGATAATGCACACAACGATGTCACAGCACAGGGATAATGCACACAGCGATGTCACAGCACAGGGATAATGCAAACAGCGATGTCACAGCACAGAGATAATGCACACAGCGATGTCACAGCACAGGGATAATGCACACAGCGATGTCACAGCACAAGGATAATGCACACAGCGATGTCACAGCACAGGGATAATGCATACAGCGATGTCACAGCACAAGGATAATGCACACCGCGATGTCACAACACAGGGAAAATGCACACAGCGATGTCACAGCACAAGGATAATGCACACAACGATGTCACAGCACAAGGATAATGCACACAGCGATGTCACAGCACAAGGGTAATGCACACAGCGATGTCACAGCACAAGGGTAATGACTACAGCGATGTCACAGCACAAGGAAAATGCACACAGCGATGTCACAGCACAAGGATAATGCGCACAGCGATGTCACAGCACAGGGATAATGCACACATTGATGTCACAGCACAGGGATAATGCACACAGCGATGTCACAGCACAAGGATAATGCACACAGCGATGTCACAACACAAGGATAAAGCACACAGTGATGTCACAGCACAGGGATAATGCACACAGCGATGTCACAGCACAGGGATGATGTCACAGCACAGGGATAATGCTCACAGCGATGTCACAGCACAAGGATAATGCACACAGCGATGTCACAGCACAGGGATAAAGCACACAGCGATGTCACAGCACAGGGATAATGCACACAGTGATGTCACAGCACAGGAATAATGCACACAGCGATGTCACAGCACAGGGATAATGCATACAGCGATGTCACAGCACAAGGATAATGCATACAGTGATGTCACAGCACAGAGATAATGCACACAGTGATGTCACAGCACAGGGATAATGCACACAGCGATGTCACAGCACAAGGATAATGCACACAGCGATGTCACAGCACAAGGATAAAGCACACAGCGATGTCACAGCACAGGGATAATGCACACAGTGATGTCACAGCACAGGGATAATGCACACAGCGATGTCACAGCACAGGGATAATGCACACAGCGATGTCACAGCACAGGGATAATGCACACAACGATGTCACAGCACAAGGATAATGCACACAGTGATGTCACAGCACAGAGATAATGCACACAGTGATGTCACAGCACAGGGATAATGCACACAGTGATGTCACAGCACAGGGATAATGCACACAGTAATGTCACAGCACAAGGATAATGGACACAGCGATGTCACAGCACAAGGATAAAGCACACAGCGATGTCACAGCACAGGGATAATGCACACAGCGATGTCACAGCACAAGGATAATGCACACAGCGATGTCACAGCACAGGGATAATGCAGACAGCGATGTCACAGCACAAGGATAAAGCACACAGCGATGTCACAGCACAGGGTTAATGCACACAGCGATGTCACAGCACAAGGATAATGCACACAGCGATGTCACAGCAAAGGGATAATGCACACAGCGATGTCACAGCACAAGGATAATGCACACAGTGATGTCACAGTACAGGGATAATGCACACAGCGATGTCACAGCACAAGGATAATGCACACAGTGATGTCACAGCACAGGGATAATGCACACAGCGATGTCACAGCACAGGGATAATGCACACAGCGATGTCACAGTACAGGGATAATGCACACAGCGATGTCACAGCACAAGGATAATGCACACAGTGATGTCACAGTACAGGGATAATGCACACAGTGATGTCACAGCACAGGGATAATGCACACAGTGATGTTACAGCACAGGGATAATGCACACAGCGATGTCACAGGACAAGGATAATGCACACAGTGATGTCACAGTACAGGGATAATGCTCACAGCGATGTCACAGCACGGGGATAATACACACAGCGATGTCAAAGCACAGGGATAATGCACACAGGGATGTCACAGGACAGGGATAATGCATACAGTGATGTCACAGCACAGGGATAATGCACACAGCGATGTCACAGCCCAAGGATAATGCACACAGTGATGTCACAGTACAGGGATAATGCTCACAGCGATGTCACAGCACATGGATAATGCACACAGTGATGTCACAGTACAGTGATAATGCACACAGTGATGACACAGCACAGGGATAATGCACACAGTGATGTTACAGCACAGGGATAATGCACACAGCGATGTCACAGTACAGGGATATTGCACACAGTGATGTCACAGCAAAGGGACAATGCACACAGTGATGTTACAGCACAGGGATAATGCGCACAGTGATGTCACAGTACAGGGATAATGCGCACAGCATGAGGAGTGTGGGCCCCGATCACCAGATACAGGAGCAGCGAGGGCCCCGATCACCAGATACAGGAGCAGCGAGGGCCCCGATCACCAGATACAGGAGCAGCGAGGGCCCCGATCACCAGATACAGGAGCAGCGAGGGCCCCGATCACCAGATACAGGAGCAGCGAGGGCCCCGATCACCAGATACAGGAGGAGCGAGGGCCCCGATCACCAGATACAGGAGGAGCGAGGGCCCCGATCACTAGATACAGGAGCAGCGAGGGCCCCGATCACCAGATACAGGAGCAGCGAGGGCCCCGATCACCAGATACAGGAGCAGCGAGGGCCCCGATCACTAGATACAGGAGCAGCGAGGGCCCCGATCACCAGATACAGGAGCAGCGAGGGCCCCGATCACCAGATACAGGAGGAGCGAGGGCCCCGATCACCAGATACAGGAGGAGCGAGGGCCCCGATCACCAGATACAGGAGGAGCGAGGGCCCCCATCACCAGACAAAGGAGCAGCGAGGGCCCCGATCACCAGATACAGGAGGAGCGAGGACCCCGATCACCAGATACAGGAGCAGTGAGGGCCCCGATCACCAGATACAGGAGGAGCGAGGGCCCCGATCACCAGATACAGGAGGAGCGAGGGCCCCTATCACCAGATACAGAAGCAGCGAGGGCCCCGATCACCAGATACAGGAGGAGCGAGGACCCCGATCACCAGATACAGGAGCAGCGAGGGCCCCGATCACCAGATACAGGAGGAGCGAGGGCCCCGATCACCAGATACAGGAGGAGCGAGGGCCCCGATCACCAGATACAGGAGCAGCGAGGGCCCCGATCACCAGATACAGGAGCAGCGAGGGCCCCGATCACCAGATACAGGAGGAGCGAGGGCCCCGATCACCAGATACAGGAGCAGCGAGGGCCCCGATCACCTGATACAGGAGCAGCGAGGGCCCCGATCACCAGATACAGGAGGAGCGAGGGCCCCGATCACCAGATACAGGAGGGGCGAGGGCCCCGATCACCAGATACAGGAGCAGCGAGGGCCCCGATCACCAGATACAGGAGCAGCGAGGACCCCGATCACCAGATACAGGAGCAGCGAGGGCCCCGATCACCAGATACAGGAGGGGCGAGGGCCCCGATCACCAGATACAGGAGCGGCGAGGGCCCCGATCACCAGATACAGGAGGAGCGAGGGCCCCGATCACCAGATACAGGAGGAGCGAGGGCCCCGATCACCAGATACAGGAGCAGCGAGGGCCCCCATCACCAGATACAGGAGCAGCGAGGGCCCCGATCACCAGATACAGGAGCAGCGAGGGCCCCGATCATCAGATACAGGAGCAGCGAGGGCTCCGATCACCAGATACAGGAGCAGCGAGGGCCCCGACCACCAGATACAGGAGCAGCGAGGGCCCCGATCACCTGATACAGGAGCAGCGAGGGCCCCGATCACCAGATACAGGAGCAGCGAGGGCCCCGATCACCAGATACAGGAGCAGCGAGGGCCCCGATAACCAGATACAGGAGGAGCGAGGGCCCCGATCACCAGATACAGGAGCGGCGAGGGCCCCGATCACCAGATACAGGAGCGGCGAGGGCCCCGATCACCAGATACAGGAGGAGCGAGGGCCCCGATCACCAGATACAGGAGGAGCGAGGGCCCCGATCACCAGATACAGGAGGAGCGAGGGCCCCGATCACCAGATACAGGATCAGCGAGGGCCCCGATCACCAGATACAGGAGGAGCAAGGGCCCCGATCACCAGATACAGGAGCAGCGAGGGCCCCGATCACCAGATACATGAGCAGCGAGGGCCCCGATCACCAGATACAGGAGGAGCAAGGGCCCCGATCACCAGATACAGGAGGAGCGAGGGCCCCGATCACCAGATACAGGAGGAGCGAGGGCCCCGATCACCAGATACAGGAGGAGCGAGGGCCCCGATCACCAGATACAGGAGCGGCGAGGGCCCCGATCACCAGACACAGGAGCGGCGAGGGCCCCGATCACCAGATACAGGAGGAGCGAGGGCCCCGATCACCAGATACAGGAGGAGCGAGGGCCCCGATCACCAGATACAGGAGCAGCGAGGGCTCCGATCACCAGATACAGGAGCAGCGAGGGCCCCGATCACCAGATACAGGAGGAGCGACGGACCCCGATCACCAGATACAGGAGGAGCGAGGGCCCCGATCACCAGATACAGGAGGAGCGAGGGCCCCGATCACCAGATACAGGAGAAGCAATGGCCCCGATCACCAGATACAGGAGGAGCGAGGGCCCCGATCACCAGATACAGGAGCAGCGAGGGTCCCGATCACCAGATACAGGAGGAGCGAGTGCCCCGATCACCAGATACAGGAGCAGCGAGGGCCCCGATCACCAGATACAGGAGGAGCGAGGGCCCCTATCACCAGATACAGGAGCAGCGAGGGCACCGATCACCAGATACAGGAGCAGCGAGGGCCCCGATCACCAGATACAGGAGGGGCGAGGGCCCCGATCACCAGATACAGGAGGAGCGAGGGCCCCGATCACCAGATGCAGGAGCAGCGAGGGCCCCGATCACCAGATACAGGAGGAGCGAGGGCCCCGATCACCAGATACAGGAGCAGCGAGGGCCCCGATCACCAGATACAGGAGGAGCGAGGGCCCCGATCACCAGATACAGGAGCAGCGAGGGACCCGATCACCAGATACAGGAGCAGCGAGGGACCCGATCACCAGATACAGGAGGAGCGAGGGCCCCGATCACCAGATACAGGAGGAGCGAGGGCCCCGATCACCAGATACAGGAGGAACGAGGGCCCCGATCACCAGATACAGGAGCAGCGAGGGCCCCGATCACCAGATACAGGAGGAGCGAGGGCCCCGATCACCAGATACAGGAGCAGCGAGGGCCCCGATCACCAGATACAGGAGCAGCGAGGGCCCCGATCACCAGATACAGGAGGAGCGAGGGCCCCGATCACCAGATACAGGAGGAGCGAGGGCCCCGATCACCAGATACAGGAGGAGCGAAGGCCCCGATCACCAGATACAGGAGGAGCGAGGGCCCCGATCACCAGATACAGGAGGAGCGAAGGCCCCGATCACCAGATACAGGAGGAACAAGGGCCCCGATCACCAGATACAGGAGCAGCGAGGGCCCCGATCACCAGATACAGGAGGAGCGAGGGCCCCGATCACCAGATACAGGAGCAGCGAGGGCCCCGATCACCAGATACAGGAGCAGCGAGGGCCCCGATCACCAGATACAGGAGCAGCGAGGGCCCCGATCACCAGATACAGGAGGAGCGAGGGCCCCGATCACCAGATACAGGAGGAGCGAGGGCCCCGATCACCAGATACAGGAGCAGCGAGGACCCCGATCACCAGATACAGGAGGAGCGAGGGCCCCGATCACCAGATACAGGAGGAGCGAGGGCCCCGATCACCAGATACAGGAGGAGCGAGGACCCCGATCACCAGATACAGGAGGAGCAGCGAGGGCCCCGACCACCAGATACAGGAGCAGCGAGGGCCCCGATCACCAGATACAGGAGGAGCGAGGGCCCCGATCACCAGATACAGGAGGAGCGAGGGCCCCGATCACCAGATACAGGAGCAGCGAGGGCCCCGATCACCAGATACAGGAGCAGCGAGGGCCCCGATCACCAGATACAGGAGCAGCGAGGGCCCCGATCACCAGATACAGGAGGAGCGAGGGCCCCGATCACCAGATACAGGAGCAGCGAGGGCCCCGATCACCAGATACAGGAGCAGCGAGGGCCCCGATCACCAGATACAGGAGCAGCGAGGGCCCCGATCACCAGATACAGGAGGCGCGAGGGCCCCGATCACCAGATACAGGAGGAGCGAGGGCCCCGATCACCAGATACAGGAGCAGCGAGGGCCCCGATCACCAGATACAGGAGCAGCGAGGGCCCCGATCACCAGATACAGGAGCAGCGAGGGCCCCGATCACCAGATACAGGAGCAGCGAGGGCCCCGATCACCAGATACAGGAGCAGCGAGGGCCCCGATCACCAGATACAGGAGGAGCGAGGGCCCCGATCACCAGATACAGGAGCAGCGAGGGCCCCGATCACCAGATACAGGAGCAGCGAGGGCCCCGATCACCAGATACAGGAGCGGCGAGGGCCCCGATCACCAGATACAGGAGGGGCGAGGGCCCCGATCACCAGATACAGGAGGGGCGAGGACCCCGATCACCAGATACAGGAGGAGCGAGGGCCCCGATCACCAGATACAGGAGGAGCGAGGGCCCCGATCACCAGATACAGGAGGAGCGAGGGCCCCGATCACCAGATACAGGAGCTGCGAGGGCCCCGATCACCAGATACAGGAGCAGCGAGGGCCCCGATCACCAGATACAGGAGGAGCGAGGGCCCCGATCACCAGATACAGGAGCT
The DNA here is from genome assembly GCF_039654945.1 of Dendrobates tinctorius. Lineage (NCBI taxonomy): Eukaryota > Metazoa > Chordata > Amphibia > Anura > Dendrobatidae > Dendrobates > Dendrobates tinctorius. Next base: position 452,845 of record NW_027361928.1, on the reverse strand, counting down.
GCGAGGGCCCCGATCACCAGATACAGGAGGCGCGAGGGCCCCGATCACCAGATACAGGAGCAGCGAGGGCCCCGATCACCAGATACAGGAGGAGCGAGGGCCCCGATCACCAGATACAGGAGCAGCGAGGGCCCCGATCACCAGATACAGGAGGAGCGAGGGCCCCGATCACCAGATACAGGAGGAGCGACGGCTCCGATCACCAGATACAGGAGGAGCGAGGGCCCCGATCACCAGATACAGGAGCAGCGAGGGCCCCGATCACCAGATACAGGAGGAGCGAGGGCCCCGATCACCAGATACAGGAGGAGCGAGGGCCCCGATCACCAGATACAGGAGGAGCGAGGGCCCCGATCACCAGATACAGGAGGAGCGAGGGCCCCGATCACCAGATACAGGAGCAGCGAGGGCCCCGATCACCAGATACAGCAGCAGCGAGGGCTCCGATCACCAGATACAGGAGCGGCGAGGGCCCCGATCACCAGATACAGGAGGAGCGAGGGCCCCGATCACCAGATACAGGAGCGGCGAGGGCCCCGATCACCAGATACAGGAGCAGCGACGGCTCCGATCACCAGATACAGGAGGAGCGAGGGCCCCGATCACCAGATACAGGAGGAGCGAGGGCCCCGATCACCAGATACAGGAGCAGCGAGGGCTCCGATCACCAGATACAGGAGCGGCGAGGGCCCCGATCACCAGATACAGGAGGAGCGACGGCTCCGATCACCAGATACAGGAGGAGCGAGGGCCCCGATCACCAGATACAGGAGGAGCGAGGGCCCCGATCACCAGATACAGGAGGAGCGAGGGCCCCGATCACCAGATACAGGAGGAGCGAGGGCCCTGATCACCAGATACAGCAGCAGCGAGGGCTCCGATCACCAGATACAGGAGAAGCGAGGACCCCGATCACCAGATACAGGAGGAGCGAGGGCCCCGATCACCAGATACAGGAGGAGCGACGGCTCCGATCACCAGATACAGGAGGAGCGAGGGCCCCGATCACCAGATACAGGAGGAGCGAGGGCCCCGATCACCAGATACAGGAGCAGCGAGGGCCCCGATCACAAGAGCTTTCAATCTATGAGGAAATAGAGGGGACACAAGAGGTGGATGGTAACAATTGCTAGATACAGCAGCCGGGGTATAACGCTGACAGGTTATCAGGCCTCGGGTGTCAGTAGGGATGAGCATCGGGAACCCAGATACCTGGAGCGCTGCCGATCATCCGCTGCATGTGACGTGGCTGTGACAGTCTGTGTATTGTGACTGTCACACATGCCTGTCAGGCCTCGCGTTGTCATGTGCTCATGTTTTCAGTCATGACTTTGGCCCGGCTGCCCATCCCCCGGCCGTTGTGTATTGTGCAGGATCGGGCGCGGTCGCCATAAAGGATATCTGTTCTGTAAGACGGGCACAAGAGGGGCTCAGTGCGGCCCGGCTCCTGCTGACCCTCGGGAGGGGCACATACTTTACAGTGTCTATCTCCAGGCTTCACCCTGTGACTCACAGTCCCTCCATTGTGCGCTCAGCGCCCCGAGGCCTCGGTGTCCGGTCACAGGACCGTGCGAAAAGCTTCATTACATCCCAATTACATCATGAAAGGCAAAGACCTCCCGACTGCAGCCGACCTGAGGACACGAGTAACGAGGTCAGCGGGGGTCCTTACCCGACAACCACAGCGCTGACCCCGGCCTGATCAAGCCACAGCTGAGCAGAACCGAAGAATCACATCTCGGAAAGTGAAGGGGACGGCGCAGACAGGACCGGGAAAAGATGGCGCAGACAGTACCGAGAGGGGACGGCACGGACAGGACCGGGAAGAGATGGCGCAGACAGTACCGAGAGGGGACTGCACGGACAGGACCGGGAAGAGATGGCGCAGACAGTACCGAGAGGGGACTGCACGGACAGGACCGGGAAGAGATGGCGCAGACAGTACCGAGAGGGGACGGCACGGACAGGACCGGGAAGAGATGGCGCAGACAGTACCGGGAGGGGACGGCACGGACAGAACCGGGAAGAGATGGAGCAGACAGTACCGAGAGGGGACGGCACGGACAGGACCGGGAAGAGATGGCGCAGACAGTACCGGGAGGGGACGGCACGGACAGGACCGGGAAAGAGATGGCGCATACAGTACCGAGAGGGGACAGCACGGACAGGACCGGGAAGAGATGGCGCAGACAGTACCGAGAGGGGACGGCACGGACAGGACCGGGAAGAGATGGCGCAGACAGTACCGGGAGGGGACGGCACGGACAGAACCGGGAAGAGATGGAGCAGACAGTACCGAGAGGGGACTGCACGGACAGGACCGGGAAGAGATGGCGCAGACAGTACCGAGAGGGGACGGCACGGACAGGACCGGGAAGAGATGGCGCAGACAGTACCGGGAGGGGACGGCACGGACAGAACCGGGAAGAGATGGAGCAGACAGTACCGAGAGGGGACGGCACGGACAGGACCGGGAAGAGATGGCGCAGACAGTACCGGGAGGGGACTGCACGGACAGGACCGGGAAAGAGATGGCGCATACAGTACCGAGAGGGGACAGCACGGACAGGACCGGGAAGAGATGGCGCATACAGTACCGGGAGGGGACGGCACGGACAGGACCGGGAAAGAGATGGCGCATACAGTACCGGGAGGGGACTGCACGGACAGGACCAGGAGAAGACTGAGAGGAGACTTAATAGCTGTCTACAAATATCTAAAGGGCTGTCACATTGTAGAAGGATCAACTTTATTCTCATTTGCACAAGGAAAGACTAGAAGCAATGGGATGAAACTGAATGGGAGGAGACACAGATTAGATATTAGAAAAAACTTTTTGACAGTTAGAGTGATCAATGAGTGGAACAGGCTGCCACGAGAAGTGGTGAGTTCTCCTTCAATGGAAGTCTTCAAACAGAGGCTGGACAGACATCTGACTGGGATGATTTAGCGAATCCTGCTTTGAGCAGGGGGTTGGACCAGATGGCCCAGGAGGTCCCTTCCAACTCTACGATTCTATGATTCTATGATTCTAGGAAAGAGATGGCGCAGACAGGACCGGGAGGACACGGCGAGAACAGGACCAAGAGGGGACGGCACAGAGAGGACCGGGAAGAGATGGCGCGGACAGGACTGGGAGAGGATGGCGCGGACAGGACCGAGAAGGGATGGCGCAGACAGGATCGGGAAGAGATGGCGCATACAGTACCGAGAGGGGACTGCACGGACAGGACCGGGAAGAGATGGCGCAGACAGTACCGAGAGGGGACTGCACGGACAGGACCGGGAAGAGATGGCGCAGACAGTACCGAGAGGGGACTGCACAGACAGGACCGGGAAGAGATGGCGCATACAGTACCGGGAGGGGACGGCACGGACAGGACCGGGAAGAGATGGCGCATACAGTACCGGGAGGGGATGGCGCGGACAGGACCGGGAAGAGATGGCGCATACAGTACCGGGAGGGGACGGCACGGACAGGACCGGGAAAGAGATGGCGCATACAGTACCGGGAGGGGACTGCACGGACAGGACCAGGAAAGAGATGGCGCAGACAGGACCGGGAGGACACGGCGAGAACAGGACCAAGAGGGGACGGCACAGAGAGGATCGGGAAGAGATGGCGCGGACAGGACCGGGAGAGGATGACGCGGACAGGACCGAGAAGGGATGGCGCAGACAGGACCGGGAAGAGATGGCGCATACAGTACCGAGAGGGGACTGCACGGACAGGACCGGGAAGAGATGGCGCATACAGTACCGGGAGGGGACGGCACGGACAGGACCGGGAAGAGATGGCGCATACAGTACCGGGAGGGGACGGCACGGACAGGACCGGGAAGAGATGGCGCAGACAGTACCGAGAGGGGACTGCACGGACAGGACCGGGAAGAGATGGCGCAGACAGTACCGAGAGGGGACTGCACGGACAGGACCGGGAAGAGATGGCGCATACAGTACCGGGAGGGGATGGCGCGGACAGGACCGGGAAGAGATGGCGCATACAGTACCGGGAGGGGACGGCACGGACAGGACCGGGAAAGAGATGGCGCATACAGTACCGGGAGGGGACTGCACGGACAGGACCAGGAAAGAGATGGCGCAGACAGGACCGGGAGGACACGGCGAGAACAGGACCAAGAGGGGACGGCACAGAGAGGATCGGGAAGAGATGGCGCGGACAGGACCGGGAGAGGATGACGCGGACAGGACCGAGAAGGGATGGCGCAGACAGGACCGGGAAGAGATGGCGCATACAGTACCGAGAGGGGACTGCACGGACAGGACCGGGAAGAGATGGCGCATACAGTACCGGGAGGGGACGGCACGGACAGGACCGGGAAGAGATGGCGCATACAGTACCGGGAGGGGACGGCACGGACAGGACCGGGAAGAGATGGCGCAGACAGTACCGGGAGGGGATGGCGCGGACAGAACCGGGAAGAGATGGCGCATACAGTACCGGGAGGGGACGGCACGGACAGGACCGGGAAGAGATGGCGCAGACAGGACCAGGAAAGAGATGGCGCAGACAGGACCGGGAGGACACGGCGAGAACAGGACCAAGAGGGGACGGCACAGAGAGGACCGGGAAGAGATGGCGCATACAGGACCGGGAGAGGACGGCGCGGACAGGACCGAGAGGGGACTGCACAGACAGGACCGAGAGGGGATGGCGCAGACAGGACCGGGAAGAGATGGCGCGGACAGAAGCGGGAAGAGATGGCGCATACAGTACCGGAAGGGGACGGCGCGGACAGAAGCGGGAAGAGATGGCGCATACAGTACCGGGAGGGGACGGCACGGACAGGACCGGGAGAGGACGACGCGGACAGGACCGAGAGGGGATGGCGCAGACAGGACCGGGAAGAGATGGCGCATACAGTACCGGGAGGGGACGGCACGGACAGGACCGGGAAGAGATGGCGCATACAGTACCGGAAGGGGACGGCGCGGACAGAAGCGGGAAGAGATGGCGCATACAGTATCGGGAGGGGACGGCGCGGACAGGACCGGGAAGAGATGGCGCAGACAGTACCGTGAGGGGACGGCGTGGACAGAAGCGGGAAGAGATGGCGCATACAGTACCAGGAGGGGACGGCACGGACAGGACCGGGAAGAGATGGCGCATACAGTACCGGAAGGGGACGGCGCGGACAGAAGCGGGAAGAGATGGCGCATACAGTACCGGGAGGGGACGGCGCAGACAGGACCGGGAAGAGATTGCGCAGACAGTACCGTGAGGGGACGGCGCGGACAGAAGCGGGAAGAGATGGCGCAGACAGTACCGTGAGGTGATGACGCGGACAGGACCGAGGGGGGACGGCACGGATGGGAGCGGATGGCACGGACAGGGCCAGGAAGAGATGGCACATACAGGACCGGGAGCAGGACAGTCCCAGGAGTAAACTCACTGGACAGTCCTGGGAGCGGACGACACGGACAGAACCAGGAGCGGAAGGCATAGAAATGAAGATTGACTGTACAGAACCAGAAACTGATTGCAAAGAAACGGAAATAGACAGTTACTGTTGTTGCATTACCTGAGGCAACAAGAGGCCCTGAGGACGGGCAGCAAATAGCTGACACCCATCCAATAGGACCATGGGTTTATCTGTGTAGTGGTCGCTGTTATCAAAACTGTGACCTCTGACCTCACTGTAGTGACAGCTCCTGATCTCAGTGTGACCTCTGACCTCACTGTAGTGACTGCTCCTGAGCCCAATGTGACCACTGACCTCACTGTAGTGACCGCTCCTGAGCCCAATGTGACCTCTGACCTCACTGTAGTGCCTGCTCCTGATCCCAATGTGACCTCTTACCTCAGTGTAGTGACCGCTCCTGATCCTAATGTGACCTCTGACCTCACTGTAGTGACTGCTCCTGATCCCAACGTGACCTCTGACCTCACTGTAGTGACCGCTCCTGAGCCCAATGTGACCTCTGACCTCACTGTAGTGACGGCTCCTGATCCCAATGTGACCTCTGACCTCACTGTAGTGACCGCTCCTGAGCCCAATGTGACCTCTGACCTCACTGTAGTGACTGCTCCTGATCCCAACGTGACCTCTGACCTCACTGTAGTGACCGCTCCTGAGCCCAATGTGACCTCTGACCTCACTAGTGACGGCTCCTGATCCCAATGTGACCTCTGACCTCACTGTAGTGACCGCTCCTGAGCCCAATGTGACCTCTGACCTCACTGTAGTGACTGCTCCTGATCCCAATGTGACCTCTGACCTCACTGTAGTGACCGCTCCTGAGCCCAATGTGACCTCTGACCTCACTGTAGTGACTGCTCCTGATCCCAATGTGACCTCTGACCTCACTGTAGTGACCGCTCCTGAGCCCAATGTGACCTCTGACCTCACTGTAGTGACTGCTCCTGATCCCAACGTGACCTCTGACCTCACTGTAGTGACCGCTCCTGATCCCATTGTGACCTCTGACCTCACTGTAGTGACCGCTCCTGAACCCAATGTGACCTCTGACCTCACTGTAGTGACGGCTCCTGATCCCAAAGTGACCTCTGACCTCACTGTAGTGACTGCTCCTGAGCCCAATGTGACCTCTAACCTCAGTGTAGTGACTGCTCCTGATCCCAATGTGACCTCTGACCTCACTGTAGTGACGGCTCCTGATCCCAATGTGACCTCTTACCTCAGTGTAGTGACCGCTCCTGATCCCAATGTGACCTCTGACCTCACTGTAGTGACCGCTCCTGATCCCAATGTGACCTCTGACCTCACTGTAGTGACGGCTCCTGATCTCAATGTGACCTCTTACCTCAGTGTAGTGACCGCTCCTGATCCCAATGTGACCTCTGACCTCACTGTAGTGATTGCTCTTGATCCCATTGTGACCTCTGACCTCAGTGTAGTGACCGCTCCTGAGCCCAATGTGACCTCTGACCTCACTGTAGTGACGGCTCCTGATCCCAACGTGACCTCTGACCTCAGTGCAGTGACCGTTCCTGAGCCCAATGTGACCACCGACCTCACTGTAGTGACTGCTCCTGATCCCAATGTGACCTCTGACCTCACTGTAGTGACTGCTCCTGATCCCAATGTGACCTCTGACCTCACTGTAGTGACCGCTCCTGAGCCCAATGTGACCTCTGACCTCAGTGTAGTGACCGCTCCTGAGCCCAATGTGACCTCTGACCTCAGTGTAGTGACGGCTCCTGATCCCAACGTGACCTCTGACCTCAGTGCAGTGACCGTTCCTGAGCCCAATGTGACCACCGACCTCACTGTAGTGACTGCTCCTGATCCCAATGTGACCTCTGACCTCACTGTAGTGACGGCTCCTGATCCCAACGTGACCTCTGACCTCAGTGCAGTGACCGTTCCTGAGCCCAATGTGACCACCGACCTCACTGTAGTGACCGCTCCTCATCCCAATGTGACCTCTGACCTCACTGTAGTGACCGCTCCTGATCCCAATGTGACCTCTGACCTCACTGTTGTGACCGCTCCTGATTCCAATGTGACCTCTGACCTCACTGTAGTGACTGCTCCTGATCCTGGCTGAGCGGAGTGATGGATTTGCGCGCCTCCATCTGGGAGGTGTCATAGTCTTTGATGGGGGCGCTCACAGATACTGGTCAGTAATGGAGGTCATCCCCCACTGCACACATCTCCATAGACCCTGGTACCAATTTCTCACCCTTTTCCAGATCTCTGTTGTCAGTAAGAGGGAACATTCAGAAGCTGAGACCCCTGAGAGCATCATATAGCCGTCATCCCAGCGGGGGGCGTCACTGGCACCTCATTACAGAGACCTTGACATCAGGGGGCACTATGGGCGCCCAGCCCCTCCTGTGCCACCGCTGCGGGCAGAACAGGGTTAACTGCTATCAGTGCAGGCAGGAAATCTGCTGTCACTTCCTCAGGAACAGCCTCCCCTCCTATGCCCCTCACTTCCTCAGGGCTCCTTCCATGACCCCAACATCCTGCTTCACATCCCAGAACTTGAAGCCTGCGAGGGGGGGGCTGCGTATCCAGGACGGCGCGGCCTAAAGTGGAGACCCCCATAGAGGGAGAATGTGCAGCCCCCCCAGAGAGGGAGAGTGTGCAGCCCCCCATAGAGGGAGAGTGTGCAGCCCCCCAGAGAAGGAGAATGTGCAGCCCCCCATAGATGGAGAGTGTGTAGCCCCCCAGAGAGGGAGAGTGTGCAGCCCCCCAGAGAGGGAGAGTGTGCAGCCCCCCATAGAGGGAGAGTGTGCAGCCCCCCAGAGAGGGAGAGTGTGCAGCCCCCCCATAGAGAAAGAGAGTGTGCAGCCCCCCAGAAAGGGAGAGTGTGCAGCCCCCCAGAGAGGGAGAGTGTGCAGCCCCCCATAGAGGGAGAGTGTGCAGCCCCCCAGAGAGGGAGAGTGTGCAGCCCCCCAGAGAGGGAGAGTGTGCAGCCCCCCCAGAGATGGAGAGTGTGCAGCCCCCCAGAGAGGGAGAGTGTGCAGCCCCCCCAGAGATGGAGAGTGTGCAGCCCCCCATAGAGGGAGAGTGTGCAGCCCCCCATAGAGGGAGAGTGTGCAGCCCCCCAGAGATGGAGAGTGTGCAGCCCCCCAGAGAGGGAGAGTGTGCAGCCCCCCATAGAAGGAGAATGTGCAGCCCCCCATAGAGGGAGAGTGTGCAGCCCCCCATAGAGGGAGAGTGTGCAGCCCCCCATAGAGGGAGAATGTGCAGCCCCCCCCAGAGATGGAGAGTGTGCAGCCCCCCATAGAGAGAGAGTGTGCAGCCCCCCATAGAGGGAGAATGTGCAGCCCCCCCCAGAGATGGAGAGTGTGCAGCCCCCCATAGAGGGAGAATGTGCAGCCCCCCATAGAGGGAGAGTGTGCAGCCCCCCAGAGAGAGAGTGTGCAGCCCCCCATAGAAGGAGAGTGTGCAGCCCCCCAGAGATGGAGAGTGTGCAGCCCCCCATAGAGGGAGAGTGTGCAGCCCCCCAGAGAGGGAGAGTGTGCAGCCCCCCAGAGATGGAAAGTGTGCAGCCCCCCATAGAGGGAGAGTGTGCAGACCCCCCAGAGAGGGAGAGTGTGCAGCCCCCCCATAGATGGAGAGTGTGCAGCCCCCCAGAGAGGGAGAGTGTGCAGCCCCCCATAGATGGAGAATGTGCAGCCCCCCATAGAGGGAGAGTGTGCAGCCCCCCAGAGAGGGAGAGTGTGTAGCCCCCCAGAGAGGGAGAGTGTGCAGCCCCCCAGAGAGGGAGAGTGTGCAGCCCCCCAGAGAGGGAGAGTGTGTAGCCCCCCAGAGAGGGAGAATGTGCAGCCCCCCAGAGAGGGAGAGTGTGCAGCCCCCCATAGAGGGAGAGTGTGCAGCCCCCCAGAGAGGGAGAGTGTGCAGCCCCCCCATAGAGAAAGAGAGTGTGCAGCCCCCCAGAAAGGGAGAGTGTGCAGCCCCCCAGAGAGGGAGAGTGTGCAGCCCCCCATAGAGGGAGAGTGTGCAGCCCCCCAGAGAGGGAGAGTGTGCAGCCCCCCAGAGAGGGAGAGTGTGCAGCCCCCCCAGAGATGGAGAGTGTGCAGCCCCCCAGAGAGGGAGAGTGTGCAGCCCCCCCAGAGATGGAGAGTGTGCAGCCCCCCATAGAGGGAGAGTGTGCAGCCCCCCAGAGATGGAGAGTGTGCAGCCCCCCAGAGAGGGAGAGTGTGCAGCCCCCCATAGAAGGAGAATGTGCAGCCCCCCATAGAGGGAGAGTGTGCAGCCCCCCATAGAGGGAGAGTGTGCAGCCCCCCATAGAGGGAGAATGTGCAGCCCCCCCCAGAGATGGAGAGTGTGCAGCCCCCCATAGAGAGAGAGTGTGCAGCCCCCCATAGAGGGAGAATGTGCAGCCCCCCCCAGAGATGGAGAGTGTGCAGCCCCCCATAGAGGGAGAATGTGCAGCCCCCCATAGAGGGAGAGTGTGCAGCCCCCCAAAGAGAGAGTGTGCAGCCCCCCATAGAAGGAGAGTGTGCAGCCCCCCAGAGATGGAGAGTGTGCAGCCCCCCATAGAGGGAGAGTGTGCAGCCCCCCAGAGAGGGAGAGTGTGCAGCCCCCCAGAGATGGAAAGTGTGCAGCCCCCCATAGAGGGAGAGTGTGCAGACCCCCCAGAGAGGGAGAGTGTGCAGCCCCCCCATAGATGGAGAGTGTGCAGCCCCCCAGAGAGGGAGAGTGTGCAGCCCCCCATAGATGGAGAATGTGCAGCCCCCCATAGAGGGAGAGTGTGCAGCCCCCCATAGAGGGAGAGTGTGCAGCCCCCCATAGAGAGAGAGTGTGCAGCCCCCCAGAGATGGAAAGTGTGCAGACCCCCATAGAGGGAGAGTGTGCAGCCCCCCATAGAGGGAGAGTGTGCAGCCCCCCAGAGAGGGAGAGTGTGCAGCCCCCCCATAGAGAGAGAGTGTGCAGCCCCCCATAGATGGAGAGTGTGCAGCCCCCCCATAGAGGAAGAATTTGCAGCCCCCCAGAGAGGGAGAGTGTGCAGCCCCCCATAGAGAGAGAGTGTGCAGCCCCCCAGAGAAGGAGAATGTGCAGCCCCCCATTAATGGAGAGTGTGCAGCCCCCCATAGAGGGAGAGTGTGCAGCCCCCCATAGAGGGAGAGTGTGTAGCCCCCCCAGAGAGGGAGAGTGTGCAGCCCCCCAGAGATGGAAAGTGTGCAGCCCCCCAGAGAAGGAAAGTGTGCAGCCCCCCATAGAGGGAGAGTGTGCAGCCCCCCAGAGAGGGAGAGTGTGCAGCCCCCCAGAGAGGGAGAGTGTGCAGCCCCCCCAGAGATGGAGAGTGTGCAGCCCCCCAGAGAGGGAGAGTGTGCAGCCCCCCAGAGAGGGAGAGTGTGCAGCCCCCCATAGAGGGAGAGTGTGCAGCCCCCCAGAGAGGGAGAGTGTGCAGCCCCCCAGAGAGGGAGAATGTGCAGCCCCCCCAGAGATGGAGAGTGTGCAGCCCCCCATAGAGGGAGAATGTGCAGCCCCCCATAGAGGGAGAGTGTGCAGCCCCCCATAGAGGGAGAGTGTGCAGCCCCCCATAGAGGGAGAATGTGCAGCCCCCCCCAGAGATGGAGAGTGTGCAGCCCCCCATAGAGAGAGAGTGTGCAGCCCCCCATAGAGGGAGAATGTGCAGCCCCCCCCAGAGATGGAGAGTGTGCAGCCCCCCATAGAGGGTGAATGTGCAGCCCCCCATAGAGGGAGAGTGTGCAGCCCCCCAGAGAGAGAGTGTGCAGCCCCCCATAGAGGGAGAGTGTGCAGCCCCCCAGAGATGGAGAGTGTGCAGCCCCCCATAGAGGGAGAGTGTGCAGCCCCCCAGAGAGGGAGAGTGTGCAGCCCCCCAGAGATGGAAAGTGTGCAGCCCCCCATAGAGGGAGAGTGTGCAGACCCCCCAGAGAGGGAGAGTGTGCAGCCCCCCCATAGATGGAGAGTGTGCAGCCCCCCAGAGAGGGAGAGTGTGCAGCCCCCCATAGATGGAGAATGTGCAGCCCCCCATAGAGGGAAAGTGTGCAGCCCCCCATAGAGGGAGAGTGTGCAGCCCCCCATAGAGAGAGAGTGTGCAGCCCCCAGAGATGGAAAGTGTGCAGACCCCCATAGAGGGAGAGTGTGCAGCCCCCCATAGAGGGAGAGTGTGCAGCCCCCCAGAGAGGGAGAGTGTGCAGCCCCCCCATAGAGGAAGAATTTGCAGCCCCCCAGAGAGGGAGAGTGTGCAGCCCCCCATAGAGAGAGAGTGTGCAGCCCCCCAGAGAAGGAGAATGTGCAGCCCCCCATAGATGGAGAGTGTGCAGCCCCCCATAGAGGGAGAGTGTGCAGCCCCCCATAGAGGGACAGTGTGTAGCCCCCCCAGAGAGGGAGAGTGTGCAGCCCCCCAGAGATGGAAAGTGTGCAGCCCCCCAGAGAAGGAAAGTGTGCAGCCCCCCATAGAGGGAGAGTGTGCAGCCCCCCATAGAGGGAGAGTGTGTAGCCCCCCCAGAGAGGGAGAGTGTGCAGCCCCCCAGAGAGGGAGAGTGTGCAGCCCCCCATAGATGGAAAGTGTGCAGACCCCCATAGAGGGAGAGTGTGCAGACCCCCATAGAGGGAGAGTGTGCAGCCCCCCAGAGATGGAGAGTGTGCAGCCCCCCATAGAGGGAGAGTGTGCAGCCCCCCCATAGAGAGAGCGTGTGCAGCCCTCCATAGATGGAGAGTGTGCAGCCCCCCCATAGAGGGAGAATGTGCAGCCCCCCAGAGAGGGAGAGTGTGCAGCCCCCCATAGAGAGAGTGTGCAGCCCCCCAGAGATGGAAAGTGTGCAGCCCCCCATAGAGGGAGAGTGTGCAGCCCCCCAGAGAGGGAGAGTGTGCAGCCCCCCAGAGATGGAAAGTGTGTAGACCCCCATAGGGGGAGAGTGTGCAGCCCCACCCCATAGATGGAAAGTGTACAGCCCCCCCATAGAGGGAGAGTGCGCAGCCCCCCAGAGAGGGAGAGTGTGCAGCCCCCCAGAGATGGAAAGTGTGCAGACCCCCATAGGGGGAGAGTGTGCAGCCCCACCCCATAGAGGGAGAGTGTGCAGCCCCCCAGAGAGGGAGAGTGTGCAGCCCCCCCAGAGATGGAAAGTGTGCAGACCCCCATAGAGGGAGAGTGTGCAGCCCCCCATAGAGGGAGAGTGTGAAGCCCCCCAGAAAGGGAGTGTGTGCAGACCCCCATAGAGGGAGAGTGTGCAGCCCCCCATAGAGGGAGAGTGTGAAGCCCCCCAGAAAGGGAGTGGGTGCAGCCACCCATAGAGGGAGAGTGTGCAGCCCACCCATAGATGGAGAGTGTGCAGCCCCCCATAGATGGAGAATGTGCAGCCCCCCATAGATGGAGAATGTGTAGCCCTCCAGAAAGGGAGAATGTACAGCCCCCCATAGAGGGAGAGTGCAGCCCCCCATAGAGGGAGAATGTGCAGCCCCCCAGAAAGGGAGAATGTACAGCCCCCCATAGAGGGAGAGTGCAGCTCCCCATAGAGGGAGAATGTGCAGCCCCCCATAGAGGGAGAGTGTGCAGCCCCCCCATAGAGGGAGAGTGTGCAGCCCCCCCCATAGAGGGAGAGTGTGCAGCCCCCCATAGAGGGAGAATGTGCAGACCCCCATAGAGAGAGAGTGTGCAGCCCCCCATAGAGGGAGAGTGTGCAGCCCCCCAGAGAGGGAGAGTGTGCAGCCCCCCAGAGATGGAAAGTGTGCAGCCCCCCATAGAGGGAGAGTGTGCAGACCCCCCAGAGAGGGAGAGTGTGCAGCCCCCCCATAGATGGAGAGTGTGCAGCCCCCCAGAGAGGGAGAGTGTGCAGCCCCCCATAGATGGAGAATGTGCAGCCCCCACATAGAGAGAGAGTGTGCAGCCCCCCATAGAGGGAGAGTGTGCAGCCCCCCAGAGAGGGAGAGTGTGCAGCCCCCCAGAGATGGAAAGTGTGCAGCCCCCCATAGAGGGAGAGTGTGCAGACCCCCCAGAGAGGGAGAGTGTGCAGCCCCCCCATAGATGGAGAGTGTGCAGCCCCCCAGAGAGGGAGAGTGTGCAGCCCCCCATAGAGAGAGAGTGTGCAGCCCCCCAGAGAAGGAGAATGTGCAGCCCCCCATAGATGGAGAGTGTGCAGCCCCCCATAGAGGGAGAGTGTGCAGCCCCCCATAGAGGGACAGTGTGTAGCCCCCCCAGAGAGGGAGAGTGTGCAGCCCCCCAGAGATGGAAAGTGTGCAGCCCCCCAGAGAAGGAAAGTGTGCAGCCCCCCATAGAGGGAGAGTGTGCAGCCCCCCATAGAGGGAGAGTGTGTAGCCCCCCCAGAGAGGGAGAGTGTGCAGCCCCCCAGAGAGGGAGAGTGTGCAGCCCCCCATAGATGGAAAGTGTGCAGACCCCCATAGAGGGAGAGTGTGCAGACCCCCATAGAGGGAGAGTGTGCAGCCCCCCAGAGATGGAGAGTGTGCAGCCCCCCATAGAGGGAGAGTGTGCAGCCCCCCCATAGAGAGAGCGTGTGCAGCCCTCCATAGATGGAGAGTGTGCAGCCCCCCCATAGAGGGAGAATGTGCAGCCCCCCAGAGAGGGAGAGTGTGCAGCCCCCCATAGAGAGAGTGTGCAGCCCCCCAGAGATGGAAAGTGTGCAGCCCCCCATAGAGGGAGAGTGTGCAGCCCCCCAGAGAGGGAGAGTGTGCAGCCCCCCAGAGATGGAAAGTGTGTAGACCCCCATAGGGGGAGAGTGTGCAGCCCCACCCCATAGATGGAAAGTGTACAGCCCCCCCATAGAGGGAGAGTGCGCAGCCCCCCAGAGAGGGAGAGTGTGCAGCCCCCCAGAGATGGAAAGTGTGCAGACCCCCATAGGGGGAGAGTGTGCAGCCCCACCCCATAGAGGGAGAGTGTGCAGCCCCCCAGAGAGGGAGAGTGTGCAGCCCCCCAGAGATGGAAAGTGTGCAGACCCCCATAGAGGGAGAGTGTGCAGCCCCCCATAGAGGGAGAGTGTGAAGCCCCCCAGAAAGGGAGTGTGTGCAGACCCCCATAGAGGGAGAGTGTGCAGCCCCCCATAGAGGGAGAGTGTGAAGCCCCCCAGAAAGGGAGAGGGTGCAGCCCCCCATAGAGGGAGAGTGTGCAGCCCCCCCATAGATGGAGAGTGTGCAGCCCCCCATAGATGGAGAATGTGCAGCCCCCCATAGATGGAGAATGTGCAGCCCCCCAGAAAGGGAGAATGTACAGCCCCCCATAGAGGGAGAGTGCAGCCCCCCATAGAGGGAGAATGTGCAGCCCCCCAGAAAGGGAGAATGTACAGCCCCCCATAGAGGGAGAGTGCAGCTCCCCATAGAGGGTGAATGTGCAGCCCCCCATAGAGGGAGAGTGTGCAGCCCCCCCATAGAGGGAGAGTGTGCAGCCCCCCCCCATAGAGGGAGAGTGTGCAGCCCCCCATAGAGGGAGAATGTGCAGACCCCCATAGAGAGAGAGTGTGCAGCCCCCCATAGAGGGAGAGTGTGCAGCCCCCCAGAGAGGGAGAGTGTGCAGCCCCCCAGAGATGGAAAGTGTGCAGCCCCCCATAGAGGGAGAGTGTGCAGACCCCCCAGAGAGGGAGAGTGTGCAGCCCCCCCATAGATGGAGAGTGTGCAGCCCCCCAGAGAGGGAGAGTGTGCAGCCCCCCATAGATGGAGAATGTGCAGCCCCCACATAGAGAGAGAGTGTGCAGCCCCCCATAGAGGGAGAGTGTGCAGCCCCCCAGAGAGGGAGAGTGTGCAGCCCCCCAGAGATGGAAAGTGTGCAGCCCCCCATAGAGGGAGAGTGTGCAGACCCCCCAGAGAGGGAGAGTGTGCAGCCCCCCCATAGATGGAGAGTGTGCAGCCCCCCAGAGAGGGAGAGTGTGCAGCCCCCCATAGATGGAGAATGTGCAGCCCCCCATAGAGAGAGAGTGTGCAGCCCCCCAGAGATGGAAAGTGTGCAGACCCCCATAGAGGGAGAGTGTGCAGCCCCCCATAGAGGGAGAGTGTGCAGCCCCCCAGAGAGGGAGAGTGTGCAGACCCCATAGAGGGAGAGTGTGCAGCCCCCCATAGAGGGAGAGTGTGCAGCCCCCCATAGAGGGAGAGTGTGCAGCCCCCCATAGAGGGAGAGTGTGCCACCATGTAATGTCAGAGAAGGCCCTACTGCCCATCCCCCAACCTTAGTATATGTGATGTCATCACCGGGGGCGGGGCTGGAGTGTAATGGGTGTGGTCTCATCATTAGTTCAGTGATGTCATCATCGGGGGCAGGGCTGGAGTATAATGGGTGTGGTCTCATCATTAGATCAGTGATGTCATCATCAGGGCAGGGCTGGAGTGTAATGGGTGTGGTCTCATCATTAGATCAGTGATGTCATCATCGGGGCAGGGCTGGAGTGTAGTGGGTGTGGTCTCATCATTTGATCAGTGATGTCATCACTGGGGCGGGGCTGGGGTGTAATGGGTGTGGTCTCATCATTAGATCAGTGATGTCATCATCGGGGCAGGGCTGGAGTGTAGTGGGTGTGGTCTCATCATTTGATCAGTGATGTCATCACTGGGGCGGGGATGGAGTGTAATGGGTGTGGTCTCATCATTAGTTTAGTGATGTCATCACTGGAGGCAGGGCTGGAGCTTAATGGGTGTGGTCTCATCATTAGATCAGTGATGTCATCATCGGGGGCAGGGCTGGAGCGTAATGGGTGTGGTCTCATCATTAGATCAGTGATGTCATCACCGGGGGCAGGGCTGGAGTATAATGGGTATGGTCTCATCATTAGATCAGTGATGTCATCACTGGGGGAGGGGCTGGAGTATAATGGGTGTGGTCTCATCATTAGATCACTGATGTTATCACCGGGGGCGGGGCTGGAGTGTAATGGGTGTGGTCTCATCATTAGATAAGTGATGTCATCATCGGGGGCAGGGCTGGAGTATAATGGGTGTGGTCTCATCATTAGATCAGTGATGTCATCACCGGGGGCGGGGATGGAGTGTAATGGGTGTGGTCTCATCATTAGATAAGTGATGTCATCATCGGGGGCAGGGCTGGAGTGTAATGGGTGTGGTCTCATCATTAGATTAGTGATGTCATCATCGGGGGCAGGGCTGGAGTGTAAGGGGTGTGGTCTCATCATTAGATCAGTGATGTCATCATCGGGGGCAGGGCTGGAGTATAATGGGTGTGGTCTCATCATTAGATCAGTGATGTCATCACCGGGGGCGGGTCTGGGGTGTAATGGGTGTGGTCTCTACATTAGATCACTGATGTCATCATCGGGGGCAGGGCTGGAGTGTAATGGGTGTGGTCTCATCATTAGATCAGAGATGTCATCACTGGGGCGAGGCTGGAGTGTAATGGGTGTGGTCTCATCATTAGATCAGTGATGTCATCATCGGGGGCGGGGATGGAGTGTAGTAGGTGTGGTCTCATCACTAGGTTAGTGATGTCATCACTGGGGCGGGTCTGGAGTGTAATGGGTGTGGTCTCTTCATTAGATCAGTGATGTCATCATCGGGGACGGGGATGGAGTGTAATGGGTGTCGTCTCATCATTAGATCAGTGATGTCATCATCGGGGGCAGGGCTGGAGTGTAATGGGTGTGGTCTCATCATTAGATCAGTGATGTCATCACCGGGGGCAGGGCTGGAGTGTAATGGGTGTGGTCTCATGATTAGTTCAGTGATGTCATCAGCAGGGGCAGGGCTGGAGTATAATGGGTGTGGTCTCATCATTAGATTAGTGATGTCATCACCGGGGCGGGGCTGGAGTGTAAAGGGTGTGGTCTCATCATTAGGTCAGTGATGTCATCAGCGGGGGCAGGGCTGGAGTGTAATGGGTGTGGTCTCATCATTTGATCAGTGATGTCATCACTGGGGCGGGGCTGGAGTGTAATGGTGTGGTCTCATAATTAGATCAGTGATGTCATCATCGGGGGCAGGGCTGGAGTGTAAGGGGTGTGGTCTCATCATTAGATCAGTGATGTCATCATCGGGGGCAGGGCTGGAGCGTAATGGGTGTGGTCTCATCATTAGATCAGTGATGTCATCACCGGGGGCGGGGCTGGAGTGTAATGGGTGTGGTCTCATCAATAGATCAGTGATGTCATCACCGGGGGCAGTTCTGGAGTATAATGGGTGTGGTCTCATCATTAGATCAGTGATATCATCACTGGGGGAGGGGCTGGAGTGTAATGGGTGTGGTCTCATCATTAGATAAGTGATGTCATCATCGGGGGCGGGGCTGGAGTGTAATGGGTGTGGTCTCATCATTAGATAAGTGATGTCAGCATCGGGGGCGGGGCTGGAGTGTAAGGGGTGTGGTCTCATCATTAGATCAGTGATGTCATCACCGGGGGCGGGTCTGGAGTGTAATGGGTGTGGTCTCTTCATTAGATCAGTGATGTCATCATCGGGGGCAGGGCTGGAGTGTAATGGGTGTGGTCTCATCATTAGATCAGTGATGTCATCATTGGGGGCAGGGCTGGAGTATAATGGGTGTGGTCTCATCATTAGATCAGTGATGTCATCACCGGGGGCGGGTTTGGAGTGTAATGGGTGTGGTCTCATCATTAGATCAGTGATGTCATCAGCGGGGGCAGGGCTGGAGTGTAAGGGGTGTGGTCTCATCATTAGATCAGTGATGTCATCACTGGGGCGAGGCTGGAGTGTAAAGGGTGTGGTCTCATCATTAGGTCAGTGATGTCATCAGCGGGGGCAGGGCTGGAGTGTAAGGGGTGTGGTCTCATCATTAGATCAGTGATGTCATCAGCGGGGGCAGGGCTGGAGTGTAAAGGGTGTGGTCTCATCATTAGATCAGTGATGTCATCATCGGGGGCAGGGCTGGAGCGTAATGGGTGTGGTCTCATCATTAGATCAGTGATGTCATCAGCAGGGGTGGGGCTGGAGTGTAAGGGGTGTGGTCTCATCATTAGATCAGTGATGTCATCAGCAGGGGGCGGGGCTGTCACATATCGCTGCGGTTTCAGGTCTTCGTCGTCTCTTTCAGCGGCATTTTCCGTGGGTGATGGCCGGCAGCGCTGACAGAGGGGCGGCCGTTATCACTGACCCCACTATACTCAGGCGGTCTGCAGACCTCCCTGTTATGCCGCTGGTTGTGTGGGGTCTCCGGAGTGGCTGCTGCGCAGGTTCTGTCCTCCACGTGGACGGGGTCTCGCCTGATCCTTTTCCCATGGTTTCTGCAGTGTCCGGACGGCGGTGACACCAGAAAATGAGCCCCCCCAGAGACCCCCCCACTGTACATAAACAGAGGGGCTCATGTGAGAGGAGAGTAAACTGTGTCAGGGAGGGGGGATACACGAGCGCCAGACCCCACTGCTTACATTCCCATTTCCTGCTTCCACTGACCTCTCCCCTCCGAGCTGGGAAAATCGCCAAACCCTGAGTCCCATCACCCCCGTACTCAGTGCAAACTAAGTAATACAGTGACTGCACCAGCAGAATAGTGAATGCAGCTCTGGAGTATAATACAGGATGTAACTCAGGATCAGTAATGTAATGTATGTACACAGTGACTGCACCAGCAGAATAGTGAGCGCAGCTCTGGGGTATAATACAGGATGTAACTCAGGATCAGTAATGTAATGTATGTACACAGTGACTGCACCAGCAGAATAGTGAGTGCAGCTCTGGGGTATATACAGTGACTGCACCAGCATAATAGTGAGTGCAGCTCTGGGGTATAATACAGGATGTAACTCAGGATCAGTAATGTATGTACACAGTGACTGCACCAGCAGAATAGTGAGTGCAGCTCTGGAGTATAATACAGGATGTAACTCAGGATCAGTAATGTAATGTATGTACACAGTGACTGCACCAGCAGAATAGTGAGTGCAGCTCTGGAGTATAATACAGGATGTAACTCAGGATCAGTAATGTAATGTATGTATACAGTGACTGCACCAGCAGAATACTGAGTGCAGCTCTGGAGTATAATACAGGAGGTAACTCAGGATCAGTAATGTAATGTATGTACACAGTGACTGCACCAGCAGAATAGTGAGTGCAGCTCTGGGGTATAATACAGGATGTAACTCAGGATTAGTAATGTATGTACACAGTGACTGCACCAGCAGAATAGTGAATGCAGCTCTGGAGTATAATACAGGATGTAACTCAGGATCAGTAATGTAATGTATGTACACAGTGACTGCACCAGCAGAATAGTGAGTGCAGCTCTGGGGTATAATACAGGATGTAACTCAGGATCAGTAATGTCATGTATGTACACAATGACTGTACCAGCAGAATAGTGAGTGCAGCTCTGGGGTATAATACAGGATGTAACTCAGGATCAGTAATGTATGTACACAGTGACTGCACCAGCAGAATAGTGAGTGCAGCTCTGGAGTATAATACAGGATGTAACTCAGGATCAGTAATGTAATGTATGTACACAGTGACTGCACCAGCAGAATAGTGAGTGCAGCTCTGGGGTATAATACAGGAGGAAACTTAGGATCAGTAATGTATGTACACAGTGACTGCACCAGCAGAATAGTGAGTGCAGCTCTGGGGTATAATACAGGATGTAAATCAGGATCAGTAATGTAATGTATGTACACAGTGACTGCACCAGCAGAATAGTGAGTGCAGCTCTGGAGTATAATACAGGATGTAACTCAGGATCAGTAATGTAATGTATGTACACAGTGACTGCACCAGCAGAATAGTGAGTGCAGCTCTGGGGTATAATACAGGATGTAACCCAGGATCAGTAATGTAATGTATGTACACAGTGACTGCACCAGCAGATTAGTGAGTGCAGCTCTGGAGTATAATACAGGATGTAACTCAGGATCAGTAATGTAATGTATGTACATAGTGACTGTGCACCAGCAGAATCGTGAGTGCAGCTCTGGAGTATAATACAGGATGTAACTCAGGATCAGTAATGTATGCACACAGTGACTGCACCAGCAGAATAGTGAGTGCAGCTCTGGAGGATAATACAGGATGTAACTCAGGATCAGTAATGTAATGTATGTACACAGTGACTGCACCAGCAGAATAGTGAGTGCAGCTCTGGAGGATAATACAGGATGTAACTCAGGATCAGGAATGTATGTACACAGTGACTGCACCAGCAGAATAGTGAGTGCAGCTCTGGAGTTTAATACAGGAGGTAACTCAGGATCAGTAATGTAATGTGTGTACACAGTGACTGCACCAGCAGAATAGTGAGTGCAGCTCTGGAGGATAATACAGGATGTAACTCAGGATCAGGAATGTATGTACACAGTGACTGCACTGTGGGCAGCACGGTGGCTCAGTGGTTAGCGCTGCAGCCTTGCAGCGCTGGAGTCCTGGGTTCGAATCCCACCTAGGACAACATCTGCAAGGAGTTTGTATGTTCTCCCCGTGTTTGCGTGGGTTTCCTCCGGGCACTCCGGTTTCCTCCCACACTCCAAAGACATACTGATAGGGAATTTAGATTGTGAGCCCCATCGGGGACAGTGATGATAATGTGTGCAAACTGTAAAGCGCTGCGGAATATGTTAGCGCTATATAAAAATAAAGATTATTATTACTGCACCAGCAGAATAGTGAGTGCAGCTCTGGAGTATAATACAGGAGGTAACTCAGGATCAGTAATGTATGTACACAGTGACTGCACCAGCAGAATAGTGAGTGCAGCTCTGGAGTATAATACAGGATGTAATTCAGGATCAGTAATGTATGTACACAGTGACTGCACCAGCAGAATAGTGAGTGCAGCTCTGGAGTATAATACAGGATGTAACTCCTGATCAGTAATGTAATGTATGTACACAGTGACTGCACCAGCAGAATAGTGAGGGCAGCTCTGGGGTATAATGCAGGAAGTAACTCACGATCAGTAATGTAATGTATGTACACAGTGACTGCACCAGCAGAATAGTGAGTGCAGCTCTGGAGTATAATACAGGAAGTAAGTCAGGATCAGTAATGTAATGTATGTACACAGTGACTGCACCAGCAGAATAGTGAGTGCAGCTCTGGAGTATAATACAGGATGTAACTCAGGATCAGTAATGTAATGTACACTCACTGGCCACTTTATTAGGTACACCTGTCCAACTGTGTGTTAAGACTTAATTTCTAATCAGCCAATCACATGGCGGCAACTCAGTGCATTTAGGCATGTAGACATGGTCAAGACAATCTCCTGCAGTTCAAACCGAGCATCAGTATGGGGAAGAAAGGTGATTTGAGTGCCTTTGAACGTGGCATGATTGTTGGTGCCAGAAGGGCTGGTCTGAGTATTTCAGAAACTGCTGATCTACTGGGATTTTCACGCACAACCATCTCTAGGGTTTACAGAGAATGGTCCGAAAAAGAAAAAAAAATCCAGTGAGCGGCAGTTCTGTGGCCGGAAATGCCATGTTGATGCCAGAGGTCAGAGGAGAATGGGCAGACTGGTTCGAGCTGATAGAAAGGCAACAGTGACTCAAATTGCCACCCGTTACAACCAAGGTAGGCAGAAGAGCATCTCTGAACGCACAGTGCGTCGAACTTTGAGGCAGATGGGCTACAGCAGCAGAAGACCACACTGGGTACCACTCCTCTCAGCTAAGAACAGGAAACTGAGGCTACAATTTGCACAAGCTCATCGAAATTGGACAGTAGAAGATTGGAAAAACGTTGCCTGGTCTGATGAGTCTCGATTTCTGCTGCGACATTCGGATGGTAGGGTCAGAATTTGGCGTAAACAACATGAAAGCATGGATCCATCCTGCCTTGTATCAACGGTTCAGGCTGGTGGTGGTGGTGTCATGGTGTGGGGAATTTTTTCTGGGCACTCTTTGGGCCCCTTGGTACCAATTGAGCATCGTTGCAACGCCACAGCCTACCTGAGTATTGTTGCTGACCATGTCCATCCCTTTATGACCACAATGTACCCAACATCTGATGGCTACTTTCAGCAGGATAATGCGCCATGTCATAAAGCTCGAATCATCTCAGATTGGTTTCTTGAACATGACAATGAGTTCACTGTACTCAAATGGCCTCCTCAGTCACCAGATCTCAATCCATAGAGCATCTTTGGGATGTGGTGGAACGGGAGATTCGCATCAGGGATGTGCAGCCGACAAATCTGCGCCAACTGTGTGATGCCATCATGTCAATATGGTCCAACATCTCTGAGGAATGCTTCCAGCACCTTGTTGAATCTCTGCCACGAAGAATTGAGGCAGTTCTGAAGGCAAAAGGGGGTCCAACCCCTTACTAGCATGGTGTACCTAATAAAGTGGCCAGTGAGTGTATGTACACAGTGACTGCACCAGCAGAATAGTGAGTGCAGCTCTGGGGTATAATACAGGATGTAACTCAGGATCAGTAATGTAATGTATGTACACAGTGACTGCACCAGCAGAATAGTGAGTGCAGCTCTGGAGTATAATGCAGGATGTAACTCAGGATCAGTAATGTATGTACACAGTGACTGCACCAGCAGAATAGTGAGTGCAGCTCTGGAGTATAATACAGGATGTAACTCAGGATCAGTAATGTAATGTATGTACACAGTGACTGCACCAGCAGAATAGTGAGTGCAGCTCTGGAGTATAATACAGGATGTAACTCAGGATCAGTAATGTAATGTATGTACACAGTGACTGCACCAGCAGAATAGTGAGTGCAGCTCTGGGGTATAATACAGGATGTAACTTAGGATCAGTAATGTAATGTATGTACACAGTGACTGCACCAGCAGAATAGTGAGTGCAGCTCTGGGATATGTTAGTGATGTTGTCGGTGGGCTGACAATTCTTATGATCTGCAGGTTGGTTGTCAGTGATCGGTGTTGGACTCTGACAACCTCTCCTCTGTTCCTCTTATCTCGCTTCCTCTGGGTTCAGCATCTGTAGCAGGATGTTGGGTGTAATTGTTGCTAATTATAGGAGATGTAGTCCAGGGAAGAGGTGTGAACACTGGATTCTGGGATGTGTCTGGCGCTGCTCGTTAACCCCTCACAGTCCTGCAGTATGATCTGTGACGTGTGTTATGTTGGGATCAGCAGGGAGGTGTCGGGGTTCCTGCTCCTCTTCTGATATTATGGTAATCATCTGCTGGAGTCATGTCTTCTGTCTACAGTGAAATGTTGTAATTTGGGGGACACGAGTTCGGTCTCTGCCACCGCAGTTTCCAGTTGACTTATTGGCTTCTGGATATTCAGGTTTGTGTCCTTGCTTTACTCAGGGCAGCAACCCCTATAACAGCGGACATTCTGCTCTGTAGTCCGGGTCCTCTGTAGCCCAAGTGCCCAGGGTGCGGCTCCTCTGTAGCCCGAGTGCGGCTCTCCTGTAGCCCGAGTGCCCTGAATGCGGCTCTTCTGTAGCCCGGGTGCTCAGGGTGCGGCTTCTCTGAAGCCCGAATGCGGCTCTTCTGTAGCCCGAGTGCCCTGGATGCGGCTCTTCTGTAGCCCGGGTGCCGCTCTTCTGTAGCCCAAGTGCCCATGGTGCGGCTCCTCTGTAGCCCGAGTGCGGCTCTTCTGTAGCCCGAGTGCCCTGAATGCGGCTCTTCTGTAGCCCAAGTGCCCATGGTGCGGCTCCTCTGTAGCCCGAGTGCGGCTCTCCTGTAGCCCGAGTGCCCTGAATGCGGCTCCTCTGAAGCCCGAGTGCGGCTCTTCTGTAGCCCAAGTGCCCATGGTGCGGCTCCTCTGTAGCCCGAGTGCAGCTCTTCTGTAGCCCGAGTGCCATGAATGCGGCTCTTCTGTAGCCCGGGTGCCCAGGGTGCGGCTCCTCTGAAGTCCGAGTGCGGCTCTTCTGTAGCCCGAGTGCCCAGGGTGCGGCTCCTCTGAAGCCCCAGTGCGGCTCTTCTGTAGCCCGAGTGCCCATGGTGCGGCTCCTCTGAAGCCCGAGTGCGGCTCTTCTGTAGCCTTGGTGCCCAGGGTGCGGCTCGTCTGAAGCCCGAGTGCGGCTTTTCTGTAGCCCGAGTGCCCATGGTGCGGCTCCTGTGAAGCCCGAGTGCGGCTCTTCTGTAGCCCGAGTGCCCAGGGTGCTGCTCTTCTGTAGCCCAAGTGCTTGGGTCTTCTGCAGCCCAGGGTGTGGCTCCTCTGTAGCTCGGGGGGCCCAAGGTGCGGCTCCTCTGTAGCTCGGGGGTCTTAGGGTGCAGCTCCTCTGTAGCCGAGTGCGGCTCCTCTGTAGCCCGAGTGCGGCTCTTCTGTAGCCCGGGGGTGCGGCTCCTCTGTAGCCCGAGTGCCCAGGGTGCGGCTCTTCTGTAGCCCGGGGGTGCGGCTCCTCTGTAGCCCAAGTGCTTGGGTCTTCTATAGCCCAGGGTGTGGCTCCTCTGTAGCTCGGGGGGCCCAGGATGCGGCTCCTCTGTAGCTCGGGGGGCTTAGGGTGCGGCTCATCTGTAGCCTGGGTGCCCAGGGTGCGGCTCCTCTGTAGCCCCTGTGTGGAGTTACGTCCTGCGGAACATATCAGTAGAGCTGGATAGCAGGTAGCCCCCTGTCAGTGGTGCTCCTGGTGCCTGTCTTCATTCCTTGGGGGTCGGCTTCTGCTGTAGTTGCTGCCTGGCGCAGCGTCCGAGGTCACAATGACGAGCGCTGTCTTTCGTCATTTTTGCGTTTTGTCGCCTGATGTGTTGGATTCGTCTGTGCATGTCGGCGTTGACCAATCAGCTGTTGAGTATCTCGGGGCCGCACTCCGCCTGCTCTACGAGGACTCTGCATTTGTGGTTTAGCCTGTATGGGATCAGCAGGATGCGGCAGTACGTAACGGGGGCGTCCATAATTGTCACAGGTAATACGTGGCCTAGAGCCGAACCGCACAGGTGAGACCGGAGCGGGGAGCGATCGCAGCTCATGGAGCCGATGTGTCTGCCCCCCCGAACCATCTGGGCCCATCCCCCGGTGGTGACAGCACATTTACATAGCGGGAGGCAGGGTCTGTGAAGGTGGCGCCGTCCTGCCCACGATCCTAGGGCTGAACACAGATGAAGGGTGGATGATCCGTCACCCTCAGGAGCTCTACTTGCCACACAAGCCTCCTCCTTCTCACAACTGCAGGTTTGTTACATTGTATCCACTGTGAACAATCCAGACCGATACATTGTAACAAACCTGAGAGAAGGATGCTGCCCTGACCCACTGTAACAAAGCTGCCACATGACAGAAAAATAGCCTGGCGGCACCATCCCAATCCTACCCGGATCTAATGCCGGCAGGCAAGTAGATAACGGACCAGGAGGGTCTCAGTGTCGCCTTCTGATCGGACTCTGGAGCCGCGTCACAGCGAACCTCCCAGTGGGCCCCTATCGCCCTAACGGAGCGGAGCCGTGCGCCACTGCTGCTGTATCGTGCCGGTGGGGCGGCGCAGTCTGGAGTCAGGGGGACTCGATCCTGCCGGTGCATGGTCGCTGTGAGGTCCCGGGCTGTCCGCCCTGCCGGTGCATGGTCGCTGTGAGGTCCCGGGCTGTCCGCCCTGCCGGTGCATGGTCGCTGTGCGGTCCCGGGCTGTCCGCCCTGCCGGTGCATGGTCGCTGTGCGGTCCCGGGCTGTCCGCCCTGCCGGTGCATGGTCGCTGCGGCGGTGGTCGACACGCAGCTCCGCTCCGCTAGGGCGATAGGGGCGCACTGAGAGGTTCGGCGTGACGTGGCCGCGGCTTCAGACAGTCCGAGCAGAAGGTCACAAATGGCGGCATTAGATCCGTGTAGGATCGTGCAGCGGTCGGCTCTTTCTCCGCATACTGCGCGATCTCACATGACGGAGCGGACGCAGAAACTGGCGCAAACGTCTCATCGAATATAAAAGGTTTAATATAAAATAGTTATAAAAATATAATAATTCTGTGCAGATGGGGCCTCCGCCTAGAGCCGTCCGTCGCTGCATATGATTGGCTGCCGACTGCGGCAGTGTAAGAGGCCCGAGGACGCCTCGGCAATGTCCGACAGTGACTGGTGTAAATAGGCGGAGAGCGGCCGGCAGCCCAGCTGGGGGCAGGACAAGCGTTTCACGGCGTCCTGCTCGAGGGGTCCGCGGGGCCGTGACATGTTTCCCAGGCGCTTCTTCACATTCCCTGACAGGCTGACCAGGAAGCCGTGTGGCTTGTGTAGCCAGCGCGTCCGCCGCTCGTCCTCAGCGCCATTTTCCGGTAAGTCCATCCACTGCTTAACCAAATCGGCAAAACTATTGTCCCCCAGAACCAGCGGCTGCCGACTGCGACTCTGGGACAGCAAACACCCCGTCCAGTCCTGCGAGCCGCCCCCCACACCGATGCCCCCCCACTGCTCCAGGCAGACATCTGACGTGGATTTGGGGCGGATTCTCCCTGGTCTGGAGCGCAGCAGCCCCCCGGAGCTCAGCCGTGAACATGGCGGCTGAATGTGTCTGCGCACGACTGGGGGGGCCGCCACCGATTCCTCATCCTCCATGTCCTCGTCCTCGCCCCGCAGCGAGCTCCCAGACACCTCCGAGTAGCCAGAGTCCCATTCTAGGCCGTGCTGGCCGCAGCCCCCCAGAGAGACGTCGCTGGGCAGGTCCACGCAGCAGGCGGAGTCTGCCTCCGACAGGTCCGAGGTGCGATGTGAAGAGCGGATGTCGCGCCTCAGTGGTCGGCGGGCCGGAGGCGCAGAAGATTCCTCGGCAGACGCGGGGGACGAGCGTTTCAGGTCCTGCAGCACGCGTAGCATGCAATCCATCTGCCCGGACGCTGTGGAGCCGGAGACCTTCACACTCTGCAGAGAGACGGAAAAAGAGGTGAGAACTGGAACCCCAAATATACACAGGCTGCATCCCGCCAATTCCGGCCACCCCCATCTAATGGGCGCCCAGTCCCAAAGCCCCCCAATAATGCCTCCTCCTCCCCCACAATGCCTCCTTATGGGCGACTCCTACGCCTCCACGCAGACGCTCAGCGCAGATTTATTCAGGCGGGAGACGAGCTGAAACATGATGTGGCGGAGCCGGTTTTGGCTGCGGCTGAGTGGGCTACAGCACTCCCCAAATCCCTGGCACACGCCCGCCAGCAGCGGAGGGGGCACAGCGAGCAGAACACATGCCCCGAGGCACGAGGCGTCCCCCGCCCCGCAGGGAGCACGTGCCTCACAAAGCAGCCAGCCTCGGGGTATGTGGACAGAGGCTCCAGGCCCAAACCTATGGCAGCCATGCTGTTAACCCCGTCTCTGCCACGAGGATATGAAGAGGCCGCTCCATCCCCCTCATGTTTGTTTTGGCAGCAGTTTAACATTTCTCTCCCATCTGCTCTACATCTGCTGTGCCGCTCCTCCAGCTCTGCTGTATCTTTGCACGTACTGGTTATAGACATAGCAGAGCAGAGGCGCAGTGCATTGTGATATCGCCTGCAGTCCTATGTAAAAGCAGCCGCTGAAGTCACATAATGCCTTGTCACTGATTGCTGGGCTCCTTCCCCAGGGGCCACACTTAGTCACATCCGGCCCCGTACACATGGTGTCAGGCCCAATATCTCACCGCTGCGCCCCATGATTCAGTGATGATGCACCCTTAGACCTTGTGCCAACCCTGCAAGAAGCAACAGGAGGGCAGACGTGTGCGTTCAGGGCTCATGTAGATCGCAAGCTCTTGGGGGTCATGAACTGCGTCTCTGATATTAACCTTGACTGACAGTATGGAGGGTCCTGAGGTGTAGAGGAAGATACACTAAGGACTGGAGAGCAGGGACCGAGGCTGAGCCAGGACGGGGGAGCTGGGACCGAGGCTGAGCTGAGAAGAGGACCGGTGCTGAGCCGAGACGGGGACCGAGGCTGAGCCGAGAAGAGGACCGGTGCTGAGCCGAGACGGGGACCGATGCTGAGCCGAGAAGAGGACCGATGCTGAGCCGAGAAGAGGACCGATGCTGAGCCGAGAAGAGGACCGATGCTGAGCCGAGAAGAGGACCGATGCTGAGCCGAGACGGGGACCGATGCAGAGCCGAGACGGGGACCGATGCTGAGACGAGAAGAGGACCGATGCTGAGCCGAGAAGAGGACCGATGCTGAGCCGAGAAGAGGACCGATGCTGAGCCGAGAAGAGGACCGATGCTGAGCCGAGAAGAGGACCGATGCTGAGCCGAGAAGAGGACCGATGCTGAGCCGAGAAGAAGACCGATGCTGAGCCGAGAAGAGGACCGATGCTGAGCCGAGACGGGGAGCGGGGACCGAGGCTGAGCCAAGACGGGATGCTGGGACCTGGGCTGAGCCGGGACGGGGAGCTGGGACCTGGGCTGAGCCGGGACGGGGAGCAGGAGACCGAGGCTGAGTCGAGACGGGGAGCTGGGACCGAGGCTGAGCCGAGACGCGGACCGAGGCTGAGCCGAGACGGGGAGCGGGGACCGAGGCTGAGCCAAGACAGGGAGCGGGGACCGAGGCTGAGCCGACGAGCCGGGACCGAGGCTCAGCCGAGATGGGGAGCGGGAACCGGGACTGAGCCGAGACGGGGAGCGGGAACCGAGGCTGAGCCGAGACGGGGACCGAGGCTGAGCCCAGACGAGGTGCGAGGATCGGGGCTGAGCCCAGACGAGGTGCGAGGATCGGGGCTGAGCCGAGAAGGGGGAGCGGGGACCGAGGCTGAGCCCAGAAGGGGAGCGGGGACCGAGGCTGAGCCGAGACGGGGGAGCGGGGGCCGAGGCTGAGCTGAGACAGGGAGTGGGAACCGGAGTTGAGCCGAGATGGGGAATGGGTACTGGGGCTGAGCCGGGACGGGGGAGTGAGGGCCGGGGCTAAGCAAATACGGGGAGCCGGGACCAGTGCTGAGCCGAGACGGGGACTGAGGCTGAGCCGAGATAATGATCCAATGAGGAATGATCGAGGCTAAATGAGGATCGGATATCATGGATCAAAGAGGCCTAGTGGGGAGGATGGCTAGACTGGAGAGTTGTAGGAGCACTTGGAGTCCAGTCTCCCATCCTGTCTGACACATTCCTCCATCCTGTACTGACTTGCACTGCTCTGTCCTGTCTCAGCTGGCATTAACCCTCGCAGGGAGAGCAGCGCAGACAATGAGGGGACCCCTAATGGAAGCAGCAACCAGATATGGAGAAGTGTAAAGAGGGGCAGCAGGATGTGAACCAGGAAACTCAGTCACTTCCCCCTGCAGCCTCCACATGTGCCCCCCACTACATCTGCAGCCTCCAAATTTGCCCCTCACTCTGTCTGCAGCCTCCACACATACTCCCTACTCTGCAGCCTCCACACATGCCCCCTACTCTGCAGCCTCCACATTTGCCCCCCCACTCTGTCTGCAGCCTCCACACATGCCCCCCACTCTGTCTGCAACCTCCACGTGTCCCCCACTGTCTGCAGCCTCGACACATGCCCCCCACTCTGCAGCCTCCACATTTGTCCCCCCACTCTGCAGCCTCCACATGTGCTTGCACTGTCTGCAGCCTTCACACGTGTCCCCCACTCTGCAGCCTCCACATTTGCCCCCCACTCTGTCTGCAGCCTCCACACGTGCTCCCCACTGTCTGCAGCCTCCACACGAGTCCCCCACTCTTTCTGCAGCCTCCACACATTCCCCCCAGTCTGCAGCCTCCACACGTGCCCCCCACTCTGTCTGCAGCCTCCACACGTGCCCCCCCACTGTCTGCAGCCTCCACACGTGCCCCCCACTCTGTCTGCAGCCTCCACACGTGCCCCCCACTCTGCAGGCTCCACACATGCCCCCCACTGTCTGCAGCCTCCACATGTGTCCCCCACTTTGTCTGCAGCCTCCCTGTTGATGTCTTCTCCACTTACTGTACACAGGGGAGCAGCATGTGGTGCAGCACTGAAGAGAATAAAATGCTCACGATGATTTAACCCTTTCATTTCGAGCCCCATCCTGACACTGAGCAGCAGCCACAATATACTCTCCAGTGTGATGAGCACTAGATACTCACCAGCTGGAGGGGTCTGGGGTCCAGGCGGGGAATCTGCATGCCCCAGACACAGTGCAAGCTCGGGGTCACCACTCTGAATAGAC
Source organism: Dendrobates tinctorius (assembly GCF_039654945.1). Lineage (NCBI taxonomy): Eukaryota > Metazoa > Chordata > Amphibia > Anura > Dendrobatidae > Dendrobates > Dendrobates tinctorius. The sequence continues at coordinate 422,524 of NW_027361928.1, read as the reverse complement.
TCTGGCTGGGGGTCCACACTCTCTGCAGACTCAGGCTGGAGGTCCACACTCCGCAGGTCCAAGCTAGGGGTCCACACTCTGCAAACTCAGGTTGGGGGTCCACACTCTCTGCAGACTCAGGCTGGAGGTCCACACGCCGCAGGTCCAAGCTAGGGGTCCACACTCTGCAGACTCTGGCTGGGGGTCCACACTCTCTGCAGACTTAGGCTGGAGGTCTACACTCCGCAGGTCCAAGCTAGGGGTCCACACTCTCTGCAGACTCAGGTTGGGGGTTCACACTCTTTGCAGACTCAGGTTGGGGGTCCACACTCCGCAGGTCCAGGCTAGGGGTCCACACTTTGCAGACTCAGGTTGGGGGTCCACACTCTGCAGAATCAGGTTGGGGTTCCACACTCTTTGCAGGCTCAGGTTGGGCGTCCACACTCTGCAGACTCAGGCTGGGGGTCCACACTCTCTGCAGACTCAGGTTGGGGTTCCACACTCTTTGCAGGCTCAGGTTGGGGGGGTCTACTCTGCACGTGTGAGTCTTCAGCTCTGAGTGAGCAACAACTTTCTGTTCTGTCCCTTTACATCCCAAATCAGCCTAGCTCCGCCCAGTGTGAGCCTCAGCCAATCACTGAGCCAGGATCAGACCCCTTGGATTTGGAATTCGTTTATAATTTGGAGAAATCTGACACCGGGGAATAAAGCAGCAGAGGAGGAGGGCGCAGCAAGGGTTAATGTGAGGAGCAGCAGAAAGATACAATGTATCAAAAATGTAACAAGAAAACAAAAGAACTGGGCAGTTAACTCCTGAGTGCCCGAGCCAGAGAGAGCAGCAACTACCAATAACATGAGGGGTCCCAAGATGAGCAGCTCTCATCCCCCACTGAGGAAAACTAAGACCCTCAACCCCAGACACCTCACTGCACTGACACATTGTAACAAAGAGCTGTAAAAAGGAACAAAACAAAAACCCTCAATATAAGAGGGGCTGATATCAGTCACATATGGTGTAATGTCTGGAGGTTATATCAGTACTGGAGCGTTATAAGAGGGGCTGATATCAGTCACATATGGTGTAAAGTCTGGGGGTTATATCAGTACTGGAGCATTATAAGAGGGGCTGATATCAGTCACATATAGTGTAATGTCTGGAGGTTATATCAGCACTGGAGCGTTATAAGAGGGGCTGATATCAGTCACATATGGTGTAATGTCTGGAGGTTATATCAGTAATGGAGCGTTATAAGAGGGGCTGATATCAGTCACATATGGTGTAATGTCTGGGGGTTATATCAGTAATGGAGCGTTATAAGAGTGGCTGATATCAGTCACATATGGTGTAATGTCTGGGGGTTATATCAGTACTGGAGCGCTATAAGAGGGGCTGATATCAGTCACATGATGTAATGTCTGGAGGTTATATCAGCACTGGAGCGTTATAAGAGGGGCTGATATCGGTCACATATGGTGTAATGTCTGGGGTTATATCAGTACAGGAGCGTTATAAGAGGGGCTGATATCAGTCACATATGGTATAATGTCTGGAGGGTATATCAGTACTGGAGCGTTATAAGAGGGGCTGATATCAGTCACATGTAATGTCTGGGGGTTATATCAGTACTGGAGCGTTATAAGAGGGGCTGATATCAGTCACATATGGTGTAATGTCTGGAGGTTATATCAGTAATGGAGCGTTATAAGAGGGGCTGATATCAGTCACATATGGTGTAATGTCTGGGGGTTATATCAGTAATGGAGCGTTATAAGAGTGGCTGATATCAGTCACATATGGTGTAATGTCTGGGGGTTATATCAGTACTGGAGCGCTATAAGAGGGGCTGATATCAGTCACATGATGTAATGTCTGGAAGTTATATCAGCACTGGAGCGTTATAAGAGGGGCTGATATCGGTCACTTATGGTGTAATGTCTGGGGTTATATCAGTACAGGAGCGTTATAAGAGGGGCTGATATCAGTCACATATGGTATAATGTCTGGAGGGTATATCAGTACTGGAGCGTTATAAGAGGGGCTGATATCAGTCATATGTAATGTCTGGAGGTTATATCAGTACTGGAGCGTTATAAGAGGGGCTGATATCAGTCACATATGGTGTAATGTCTGGGGGTTATATCAGTACTGGAGCATTATAAGAGGGGCTGATAACAGTCACATATAGTGTAATGTCTGGAGGTTATATCAGCACTGGAGCGTTATAAGAGGGGCTGATATCAGTCACATATGGTGTAATGTCTGGAGGTTATATCAGTACTGGAGCGTTATAAGAGGGGCTGATATCAGTCACATATGGTATAATGTCTGGGGGTTATATCAGTACAGGAGCATTATAAGAGGGGCTGATAACAGTCACATATAGTGTAATGTCTGGAGGTTATATCAGCACTGGAGCGTTATAAGAGGGGCTGATATCAGTCACATATGGTGTAATGTCTGGAGGTTATATCAGTACAGGAGCATTATAAGAGGGGCTGATAACAGTCACATATGGTGTAATGTCTGGAGGTTATATCAGTACAGGAGCATTATAAGAGGGGCTGATATCAGTCACATATGGTGTAATGTCTGGGGGTTATATCAGTACTGGAGCATTATAAGAGGGGCTGATATCAGTCACATATGGTGTAATGTCTGAGGGTTATATCAGTATTGGAGCGCTATAAGAGGGGCTGATATCAGTCACATGATGTAATGTCTGGAGGTTATATCAGTACTGGAGCGTTATAAGAGGGGCTGATATCAGTCACATATGATGTAATGTCTGGAGGTTATATCAGTACTGGAGCGTTATAAGAGGGGCTGATATCAGTCACATGATGTAATGTCTGGGGGTTATATCAGTGCCGGAGCATTATAAGAGGGGCTGATATCAATCACATATGGTGCAATGTCTGGGGTTATATCAGCACTGGAGCGTTATAAGAGGGGCTGATAATAGTCACATATGGTGTATTGTATGGAGGTTATATCAGTACTGGAGCGTTATAAGAGGGGCTGATATCAGTCACATATGGTGTAATGTCTGGGGGTTATATCAGTGCTGAAGCGTTATAAGGGGCTGATATCAGTCACATATGGTGTAATGTCTGGGGGTTATATTAGTACTGGAGCGTTAGAAGAGGGGCTGATATCAGTCACATATGGTGTATTGTATGGAGGTTATATCAGTACTGGAGCGCTAGAAGAGGGGCTGATATCAGTCACATATGGTGTAATGTCTGGGGGTTATATTAGTACTGGAGCGTTATAAGAGAGGCTGATATCAGTCACATATGATGTAATGTCTGGGGGTTATATCAGCACTGGAGCGTTATGAGGGGCTGAAATCAGTCACATATGATGTAATGTCTAGAGGTTATATCAGTACTGGAGCGTTATAAGAGGGGCTGATATCAGTCACATATGGTGTAATGTCTGGAGGTTATATCAGCACTGGAGCGTTATAAGAGGGGCTGATATCAGTCACATATGTAATGTCTGGAGGTTATATCAGTACTGGAGCGCTATAAGAGGGGCTGATATCAGTCACATATGTAATGTCTGGAGGTTATATCAGTACTGGGGCGCTATAAGAGGGGCTGATAATAGTCACATATGGTGTAATGTCTGGAGGTTATATCAGTGCTGGAGTATTATAAGAGGGGCTGATATCAGTCACATATGTAATGTTTGGAGGTTGTATCAGTACTGGAGTGCTATAAGAGGGGCTGATAATAGTCACATATGGTGTAATGTCTGGAGGTTATATCAGTACTGGAGCGTTATAAGAGGGGCTGATATCAGTCACATATGGTGTAATGTCTGGGGGTTATATCAGTACTGGAGCGCTAGAAGAGGGGCTGATATCAGTCACATATGGTGTAATGTCTGGAGGTTATATCAGTACTGGAGCGTTAGAAGAGGGACTGATATCAGTCACATATGGTGTAATGTCTGGGGGTTATATCAGTGCTGGAGCGTTAGAAGAGGGGCTGATATCAGTCACATATGATGTAATGTCTGGGGGTTATATCAGTGCTGGAGCGTTAGAAGAGGGGCTGATATCAGTCACATATAACCCCCAGACATTACACCATATGTGACTGATATCAGCCCCTCTTATATCGCTCCAGTGCTGATATAACCTCCAGACATTACACCATATGTGACTGATATCAGCCCCTCTTCTAACGCTCCAGCACTGATATAACCCCCAGACATTACACCATATCAGTGCTGGAGCGTTAGAAGAGGGGCTGATATCAGTCACATATGGTGTAATGTCTGGAGGTTATATCAGTACTGGAGCGTTATAAGAGGGGCTGATATCAGTCACATATGGTGTAATGTCTGGGGGTTATATCAGCACTGGAGCGATATAAGAGGGGCTGATATCAGTCACATATGGCGTAATGTCTGGGGGTTATATCAGTGCTGGAGCGTTAGAAGAGGGGCTGATATCAGTCACATATGATGTAATGTCTGGGGGTTATATCAGTGCTGGAGCGTTAGAAGAGGGGCTGATATCAGTCACATATAACCCCCAGACATTACACCATATGTGACTGATATCAGCCCCTCTTATATCGCTCCAGTGCTGATATAACCTCCAGACATTACACCATATGTGACTGATATCAGCCCCTCTTCTAACGCTCCAGCACTGATATAACCCCCAGACATTACACCATATCAGTGCTGGAGCGTTAGAAGAGGGGCTGATATCAGTCACATATGGTGTAATGTCTGGAGGTTATATCAGTACTGGAGCGTTATAAGAGGGGCTGATATCAGTCACATATGGTGTAATGTCTGGAGGTTATATCAGCACTGTAGCGATATAAGAGGGGCTGATATCAGTCACATATGGTGTAATGTCTGGGGGTTATATCAGTACTGGAGTGTTATAAGAGGGGCTGATATCAGTCACATATGGTGTAATGTCTGGAGGTTATATCAGTACTGGAGCGTTATAAGAGGGGCTGATATCAGTCACATATGGTGTAATGTCTGGGGGTTATATCAGTACTGGAGTGTTATAAGAGGGGCTGATATCAGTCACATATGGTGTAATGTCTGGGGGTTATATCAGTACTGGAGTGTTATAAGAGGGGCTGATATCAGTCACATATGGTGTAATGTCTGGAGGTTATATCAGTACTGGAGTGTTATAAGAGGGGCTGATATCAGTCACATATGGTGTAATGTCTGGAGGTTATATCAGTACTGGAGCGTTATAAGAGGGGCTGATATCAGTCACATATGGTGTAATGTCTGGGGGTTATATCAGTACTGGAGTGTTATAAGAGGGGCTGATATCAGTCACATATGGTGTAATGTCTGGAGGTTATATCAGTACTGGAGCGTTATAAGAGGGGCTGATATCAGTCACATATGATGTAATGTCTGGAGGTTATATCAGTACTGGAGCGTTATAAGAGGGGCTGATATCAGTCACATATGGTGTAATGTCTGGAGGTTATATCTGTACTGGAGTGTTAGAATAGGGTTGTGATATCAGTCACATATGGTGTCTGGAGGGATGTGGATTGCTGCGATCAGTTGTCCACCCTGTTGGGGACGCTGTAGACTGTCTGGTCTTTGTACTCCTTACGTGTCCCGGTCGTTCTCGGCCCCAGGCATTGCCCAGTAGTGTCCATATCCGGGTCCAGTGACCGCTTCAGCTGATCATATACAGATCCTGCTTATGAGGCATCTTAGAGGCACCGTGCTCATGCTGCAGATTCGCTGCCGGAACGTCCCTCTTCCCTTTTACTACTTAGAGAATTTCACTACAGCTTCTTTTTGCATTTTACAGTGAGAAGAGGCCACGATCTCCAGCGTTAATTACCATTGATCGTAACGTCCCATATTCCGTGCTTCCTGCAGGGGGCGCTGCCACAGGTTTACAGCTGGTACAGTAAAGAACCAGCCCCGGAGGTTACCACCACACAGGAGTACAGCTTGAATCGCAGAGAACCAGGAGGCCCGTGACCCCTTCTGTTCAGAGACAGGGGTTTCACATTACACAGGGTGGTCGCTCTTACAGCATCGTGTTGGCCCTGCACCCGTCAGTCGAGTGCAAGAACCATGAAGACGGGCACTGCAGTGACTGAGAGCAGGTCTGTGCTTTCTACCGGGTGCGGCCCCCTCCCCCACCAGCCCCTCCATAGGAGACTGACAGCTATGCACTGAGCTGTGCTGCCCCCTAGTGGTCGCTCTGCAGATTGCGCCAAGCACCTTCAGGACTGGACAGCACAAAGGCACAGGAGTTTGCTCCAAAATTTATTCTTCTGGGAAAAGAAAAATGTACAAATGTAGAAAGGTCAGGTGACGAGCCTCTATTACTGAGGGGAACACGGTCACGCACCCCCACATACAAACATCGCACAAAACAAAGATATTTACACTGTACAGGGGTATAATACATATCTACACCGCAGACAGGGGCTGCCCTCAGGGGGCTTCTCTGCTCGGACCACCTCTGCACCCAGAGGGGAAAGTTCATACAGATTCATCAATCCGGCTTCTGCTCCATTCATTCCATTTCTGTGAAGCGCGCGAACATTGCTTTCCTGACGGCATCCTTGTAGGAATCAGACGTGTTCACACCGTACGAGCTGCCTTTGGCTCCGAGCCCCGCACCCCTCATCCTGACCTGCGCCTGCAAACACATGGGACAGTTACCAGCCAGAAACCAGCCAAAGGAGGCCTCTTGGGAGGACAGGGCCAGCGGGAGGCTGCCTATGTGAAGGAAGAACGGCCAGCGGCAACCTCTGGGGAGGCCAGGGATAGCAGGAGACTGCCCATGTAAGGTTCAGTCGGGACATGTGTGGCAGTGTATGGGGTTGTATACCTCGCCCTGCAGAACTCTCACCTGAATTGGGGCAGTGATTCCCTGACTCTTCCGGCCCAGCCCGGAGCCCTCCTTCCAGCCCATGGCCTGCAGCATCTTGTTGCCGATGTTGCTGGTATCGATACCATCTTTAGTCGGCTGCTCGTAGTTCCTGTGAAAGAGCAGGGTGGAGTGAGTTCGGGCAGACCATGGTGCGGTCTCTCATGCACTGTTTCTGGCGCCGCGTCTCTCGCGAGGCGCTTCACACTCACACTACGCCGGCGTCATACTGCTTCTTGCGCTTGGGCTCTGGCGGCTCCGGGATGCCGTACTTCTCCCTCCTCTCTGCCGCTCGGTCACGGTATTTCGCCTGTGGACCACAAGCCACAGTTACTGGCTGGTCATCACCCCACCCCATTACAGGTCATCACCCCACCCCATTACACGGCAGATAGCAGCACTCACCTCTCGCTCCCGCTGCTCCAGGGCTTCCAGGTCTTGATCGGACAGTCGGGATCGTCTGTACACGTCCAGGTTTTGCTGTTAGTTAACAGTCGTTATCTGACATTTGCTCGGCAGTTTCGGGACTGGTGATAATGAGACGTGGAGGGGTCACGCACTCACCTTGTGGAGGTCCGACAGCTGCTGATGTCTGCTCAGGGCATCCTTGTTTGGAAACTGCCTGCGGCACAGTAAGCACGCCAGCTTCTTCCAGTCTGTCAGCTTTTCCTCATCCAGAATTCCCTGCAGCCGATCCACCTCCTCTTCATTATCGCTGTCACCGCTGTAGGCTGCAACCAGTGCCCGCTGTGCCAACAGCACAGGCGTTTAGAGACCGGCAGACAACACGCACGGGGCGAGGGCTGAGCGCGCACGGGGCGAGGGCTGAGCGCACACACATACACACACACACGGGGCGAGGGCTGAGCGCACACGCAAACGGGGCTAGGGTTGAGTGAACACGGGGCAAGGGCTGAGCGCACGCACACAGTGCACCAGACAGTAGACTCGGGCGCTCACCTTGGGCGGCTTCTCCTCCTCCGCAGTCACCATCATCATCATGTCCGGCAGAAACTGCCTCTCTAACAGAGCTCCTTGCTGAGGAGAGAAGCAGCCGCTTAGCTTGAGACGTAGAGGGAACCTTACCGGCAGGAAAATGTGAGACAGACCCGCACCTTCTTCTCAAACAAAGCAAAGCCGGCGTCTGCGGCTGCAGACTCCTTCCGCTCCTCGTCCCGGGCACTCAGCGGCTGGAAACTGTTCTTGAAGTTTTCCTTCTGCTTATTAAGGCTCTTTGCCCAGCGCTCCATATCCTTCGCAATCTGAGGGAAACCAAACCAGGAGTCACACATATGGGCATTGGGGCGAGGGGCACAGGCCAAGGGGGACCGAGGGGCCACAGATACCTGCTGGGCAGTTTTGCTCTTCGGCTTCTCTTTCTTCTCCTTGCCTTCCTTGTTTGCGGTGGAGGCCGCTGCCCCGTTGGCAGGTGCTGTGCCCTGGCCGGTGCCGTCTGCGGCGGGCAGGTACGTCTGCTTCTCTCCGTCCCAGTACAGGTATTGCTGTGATGCAGAGTTGTAGTAATACTGCGGAGAGACGACTCGTCACAGTTTTGCACATTTCTTGCTTGTAACAGGATGAAATTTTTTTTTAACAGAAAGTTACCTGAGAATTGGGGTCATAGTACAGACCAGTCTGAGGGTCGTAGTAGTATCCAGAGGACTCGTCATACTGGTACGTGGATGTGTCTGGAACGGCTGCCGAACACACGGTGACAATCATTACACCTGGCACTGGCGGGCATATCCCGGACAGGAGGCCGCTCAGGGGTCACTTACCATATTTCACACCCGGGATGATGGTGTTTGATGCCGCAGACGTTTCTTCTGTGGTGGGCGTTGTGGGGGCTGCACTGGCGGTCACACTGGTGCTTGGCTGGGTCTAGAATGGATGAGACATCACTGCTACATCTGTCATCACTCATTGACCACATACACCGACATCTGGCAGAATCTGAGTCACTCACCGGAGAGCCGGGCTGCTGGTAGAGCTGCGGACTCTGGCACACCACGGCCGCCGTTGTGGTGGTGGTTGTGGTCGCCTGCGTGCTGCCTTCTGCCGATGCGGCCGCTCCTTGCTCTCCGGCCTGAGACGGGTACAACTGTTGATATTCCTGGGAGAACCGAAAGGACAAACATCATTAGTGCATCATTAACCCCTTTACCCCCAAGGGTGGTTTGCACGTTAATGACCGGGCCAATTTTTACAATTCTGACCCTTTATGAGGTAATAACTCTGGAGCTTCCATGGATCCTGGTGATTCTGACATTGTTTTCCCGTGACATATTGTACTTCATGTTAGTGGAAACAGTTATATAACTTGCGTTTCCTTGTGGAAAAAACATGAAATTTGGCAAGAGTGTCACAATTTTCATGCCCTTAAATCAAATAAATGTCACAAAATAGTTAATAAATAACATTTCTCACATGTCTACTTTACATCAGCACAATTTTGGAACCAAATTATTTTTGTTAGGACGTTATAAGGGTTAAAAGTTGACCAGCGATTTTTTTTCTTTTTTTTTTTTAGGGACCACCTCACATTTGGAGTCACTTTGAGGGGTCTGTATGACAGAAAATACCAAAAAGTGACACCATTCTAAAAACTACATCCCTCAAGGTGCTGAACACCATGTTCAAGAAGATTATTAGCTCTACAAGTGCGTCACAGGAATTTTTGGAATGTCAAAGGAAAAAAAAAAATTGAACATTTAACTTTTTCCCCCACAAAAAATTTACTTCCGATCATTTTTTTTTTTGACAAGGGTATCAGGAAAAAAACAGACCCCAAAATTTGTTGTGTTATTTCTCCTGAGTACGCTGATAACCCATATGTGGGGGGAAACTACTGTTTGGCGCATGGCAGAACTCTGAAGGGAAGGAGCACCGTTTGACGTTGAAGGTAAAATTTCCAGGAATCATCTCCTGTTTGGAGAGCCCCCGATGTGCCTAAACAGTGGAAACCCCCCCCACAAGTGACCCCATTTTGGAAACTAGATTCCCCAATGAACTTATCTAGTTCAATATATTTTTTACAGAAGTTATAATTCACCATTGATGTTTCAACATACTGTACATCAAAATCAAGTTCAGGTTGCACAATAGGAACAATCAACAAAATGTAAGTATATTAACCAGCACATACTTAAGTGGAAAGGGAGAGTATAGTGCAACGAACAGCACCGAAACGTCGTGTCATGTGACTACAAACAGCACCGAAACGTCGTGTCATGTGACTACAAACAGCACCGAAACGTCGTGTCATGTGACTACAAACAGCACCGAAACGTCGTGTCATGTGACTACAAACAGCACCGAAACGTCGTGTCATGTGACTACAAACAGCACCGAAACGTCGTGTCATGTGACTACAAACAGCACCGAAACGTCGTGACATGTGACTACAAACAGCACCGAAACGTCGTGTCATGTGACTACAAACAGCACCGAAACGTCGTGTCATGTGACTACAAACAGCACCGAAACGTCGTGTCATGTGACTACAAACAGCACCGAAACGTCGTGTCATGTGACTACAAACAGCACCGAAACGTCGTGTCATGTGACTACAAACAGCACCGAAACGTCGTGTCATGTGACTACAAACAGCACCGAAACGTCGTGTCATGTGACTACAAACAGCACCGAAACGTCGTGTCATGTGACTACAAACAGCACCGAAACGTCGTGTCATGTGACTACAAACAGCACCGAAACGTCGTGTCATGTGACTACAAACAGCACCGAAACGTCGTGTCATGTGACTACAAACAGCACCGAAACGTGACTACATTGTTGTATTCAAATGATAGGGAAGAATCGGAGGAACACCAAGGCTAACATATTAGGGAGGAATAGGGAGGGGAATTTCGCATAGTCTGAGTGTGAATGTTGGCCAAGGGCTAATTTCAGATGAATTTCTGGCTGATGTCCAGGGTAAGCAGGTTCTCATATATTCATACGAGTCCAGGTTCAGCCAGCTGTCAGCGATTACAAGCTCTTCTCTGTGAATAAGGTCATCTACGTGACGGCGATTGGTCTCCAGTGTCTGGGGTATTCCGTCTCATTGCAGCTAAACAGTCCCTTTCTAATGGTAGAAATATATCTTAGGAATATTGATAGTGAAGCTTTGTCTGCAGCGTTCAGGAAGTTAGTGCAGAATAATTTATTGAAGCGATCAAACAATCCCTGTCCACAATTTGGATATTCGGGGGCAAGACCACCAGATATGGGTCATGTTACCTACAGAGGAGTCTCATCTCCAGCACTTGTTATATTAGGATACATGTGAAGCATGTGGTCTGGTGTCCGGCACCATCTGCAAACCATCTTGTCATTAGCTTCCTGGATGTGACATGATACAGATAATTTGTATGAATGAACGAGTTATGCCAATCAGAAGTACAAATGTTTACAGCTAGCTGCTTCTTCCATTGGTCTCGATAGGGAACAGGGGTCCACAGCACGTCCTCCCTCTCCAGCAGCCCCCACAACAAAGAAACACAATGGAAAGGAAGTCTCCTCCCAATACAGAGGTTTTCACAATCAGTTAATGATCTGCTCCACGCCTCATGGCTGGAAACTGAATGATATCAACTGTGGACACGACGGCACTCTCCCGATACATAGACTGCGGACACGGCGCTACTCTCCCGATACATAGACTGCGGACACGGCGCTACTCTCCCGATACATAGACTGCGGACACGGCGCTACTCTCCCGATACATAGACTGCGGACACGGCGCTACTCTCCCGATACATAGACTGCGGACACGGCGCTACTCTCCCGATACATAGACTGCGGACACGGCGCTACTCTCCCGATACATAGACTGCGGATACGGCGGCACTCTCCCGATACATAGACTGCGGACACGGCGCTACTCTCCCGATACATAGACTGCGGACACGGCGGCACTCTCCCGATACATAGACTGCGGATACGGCGGCACTCTCCGGATACATAGACTGCGGATACGGCGGCACTCTCCCGATACATAGACTGCGGATACGGCGGCACTCTCTCGATACATAGACTGCGGATACGGCGGCACTCTCCCGATACATAGACTGCGGATACGGCGGCACTCTCCCGATACATAGACTGCGGATACGGCGGCACTCTCCCGATACATAGACTGCGGATACGGCGGCACTCTCCCGATACATAGACTGCGGATACGGCGGCACTCTCTCGATACATAGACTGCGGATACGGCGGCACTCTCCCGATACATAGACTGCGGATACGGCGGCACTCTCCCGATACATAGACTGCGGACACGGCGCTACTCTCCCGATACATAGACTGCGGACACGGCGCTACTCTCCCGATACATAGACTGCGGATACGGCGGCACTCTCCCGATACATAGACTGCGGACACGGCGCTACTCTCCCGATACATAGACTGCGGATACGGCGGCACTCTCCCGATACATAGACTGCGGATACGGCGGCACTCTCCCGATACATAGACTGCGGACACGGCGCTACTCTCCCGATACATAGACTGCGGACACGGCGGCACTCTCCCGATACATAGACTGCGGATACGGCGGCACTCTCCCGATACATAGACTGCGGATACGGCGGCACTCTCCCGATACATAGACTGCGGATACGGCGGCACTCTCCCGATACATAGACTGCGGATACGGCGGCACTCTCCCGATACATAGACTGCGGATACGGCGGCACTCTCCCGATACATAGACTGCGGATACGGCGGCACTCTCCCGATACATAGACTGCGGATACGGCGGCACTCTCCCGATACATAGACTGCGGATACGGCGGCACTCTCCCGATACATAGACTGCGGATACGGCGGCACTCTCTCGATACATAGACTGCGGATACGGCGGCACTCTCCCGATACATAGACTGCGGATACGGCGGCACTCTCCCGATACATAGACTGCGGATACGGCGGCACTCTCCCGATACATAGACTGCGGATACGGCGGCACTCTCCCGATACATAGACTGCGGATACGGCGGCACTCTCCCGATACATAGACTGTGGATACAGCGGCACTCTCCCGAGACAGACTGTGGATACAGCAGCATTCTCCAATACATAGACTGTGGATACAGCGGCACTCTCCCGATACAGACTGTGGACACGGCGGTACTCCATCCAAGCCTGATCAGATGAACGCCCTGGTGTAATAAGACTAAAGGCCCCGTCACACTAAGCGACTTACCAGCGATCCCGACACCGATATGAAGGTGTCAGGATCGCTGGTAAATCGCTATGTGATCGCTGGTGAGCTGTCACACAGACAGCTTCACCAGCGATCAGCACAGCGATGCCGAGCGCCCGGCATCGCTGGCCATCCTGTAAAAAATACAATCAAAACAAAAAATATTGTTATTCTCACCTTCCGACGTCCTGTTCAGCCATCCTGCCTCTCTCCACGCTCCGGTTCCAGTGAGCCTTTGCACGAATGACCGCGAGATGTCACAGTCTCGCGGTCATTCGTGCAAAGGATCACTGGGACCGGAGCGTGGAGAGAGGCAGGATGGCTGAACGGGACGTCGGAAGGTGAGAATAACTATTTTTTTTTAGTATTTTTTACACCTGATCGCTGGTCTCCCGCCTGTCACACACAGCGATGCGTGCTGGCCAGCGGGAGACCAGCGACCAAAGAAATGTCCAGAGGTTTCTTCCAGCGATCAGCGATACCGGCAGGGGGGCCGCTCGCTGGTCGCTGTCACACACAGCGATCTTGCTGGTGAGATCGCTGTTACGTCACAAAAGTTGTGACTCAGCAGCGATCTTGCTACCGAGATTGCTTAGTGTGACGGGGCCTTAAGGGTTTCAAGCCACTCGGGGAGACAACCTGTCTCATCTGTGACAATGGATTATCTAGTGTGCTTAAGAAACGGAAACCACTATCTTCCTGCAGATTACAGAGTATAGGATACAACAGACCCGGAGCAGATGAGATTTTAAATGTATTATTTTGTCCCAGATATTTAAAAGAACGCGATATAGAGGTGTTAGGGGAGATGGTATGGATCTAAAAGTATATCCGCCCCAAAGTAGTTTAGCAAGTGAGACGGGATTTAAGTGTTCCTCCGAGTCAGTCCATAGTTCCTTGGAAGGCTCTATGATATGCAAAATGCTAATACTGATGCTCTATGGTATGCCACAAAATCCAGGACACCCATGCCCCCCACGGTTGTCTCCTCAAAACAGTGTATGATAATCTACGTTTGGATGCCCCTGCCCCCAAATATATTTAGAAGAAATTGCTTTAATCTTCCGAAAAAAGACATTGTGTAAATTATAAGGAATAGTCTGGAACAGAAAGAATTCTAGGTAAAATGTCCATCTTCAGAATGTTAATTCAGCCAAACCAGGAGACAGAGCCTGGACCATTGTGATAGATCTTCCTCCAGGTCTCACAATAGCGGCACAAAATTAAGTGGGTATAATCTGTGAGGTATCTACTGGAATTGTAACACTTAATTATTTCATATGGTCTTTTCTCCATTTAAAGAGAAATGTGGAGCTGAGGTGTGAGGCCTCAGTTTCCTAAATGTTCAAGTTAAGGATCTCTGACTTAGAGATATATACCTTAAAGTTAGAGATTAGAGCGAATTGCTGAAACTCCGCCAGAATCACTGGTAGGGAGACTCTCGGGAGTCACCACGTATAGTAGTAAATCGTCGGCAAAGATGGACATTTTGTGCATTGTATTACCAGTTGAGACCCCCCTGATATGGATGCACTGGCCCCAATGGCGTTCGCCAATGCCTCCATCACTAAAACAGAGCAGGGGTGAAAGTTGGCATCCCTGACAGGTGCCACTGTAGATTGCAAAAGGTCTGGAAATGCTTCCATTAACTCTTACCTGTGCCATGGGAGAGGTGTAAAGGGCCATGAAACGCAACAACATCTTGCTACCCAATCCGATTTTTTGGCGCGTCGCCCCCAGGATATCCCACCCCACCAAATGCTTTCTCTGCATCTATAGACACTATCGACAACAAAAATCCCTTAAACATAATGTGGCGTAATGGAGATGGGGAAAAGCCGAACACCAACGCCAAATGCACAAGCTCAGGATCAGCTATGAAATCCAGGAGAAAACATGAGAGCATGCGGTAAATTGCATATAAAATTATCAAAACTTTATTTAGAAAAAAGTGCTACAGTTAACAAACGCAACAAGGAGCCAATCAGGCAATACAGACGGTATCAACCCAAATACCCAACTCCTCCCACCAAGATGGAGAAATGATCCCAGTATGCATCCCCATTGTGGACATGTATCCAATAGACCATTAAATATGCAGTAATAGCGCCCAAATATTAAATCCAAAGTCAAATACCACAAAGGCGGTGAAAAATAGCGCTAATGTAATAACCGGCCGCAAACTGCAGCCAGGCAGGATCAACATTAGCCACAGTGGAGCTTACCGGGACAGGGAGGAGAGGGAGAACCAGGCCGTGCCACCCCCTTCCCGGGACAATTCCCATCTGATCTTTATGTATATTTGGTACTAGGGGTTGTAGCCTCAGAGCAATCATCTTGGAGTTTATCTTGAGATCAAGGTTGATTAGAGATTTGGGGCGACAATTATTACAATGCGTGTGATCTTTACGTGGCTTGGGAATAACAGTTATAGGTGCCAAAAGTGATTGGGGTGTGAATGCAGTGGAGTTGAAGTATTGTAGAAGAATTGGAGCTACAGTTAGGTCCATATATCTTTGGACAGAGATAACATTTTTCTAATTTTGGTTCTAGACATTACCACAACGAATTCTAAACAAAACACTTCAGCTGCAGTTGAAGTTCAGACTTTCAGCTTTCATTTGATGAAGGGTTTAGGAGTTTCAGCTCCTTAACATGGGCCACCCTGTTTTAAAGGGACCAAAAGTAATTGGACAATTGACCCCAAGGCTATTTCATGGACAGGTGTGGGCAATCCCTTCGTTATGTCATTTTCAATTTACCCCTTAATGTCCAATGACGGACAGAGTCCATCATCAGACATCTCCCCTGCTTTGATGAGGGCTCCGGCGCTGAGCCCGCTTCAAAGCCGCAACATGTCAGCTGTTATGAACAGCTGACATGTGCCCGCAATAGGTGCGAGCGGAATCACAGTCCGCCCGTGCCTATTAACTAGTTAATTCCCACTGTCAAAGCTGACAGCGAGCATTTAAATAGCACTTCCGGCCGCCGGGCGTGAGCTCTGCTCATCGCCCATATGTAGCAGAGCCGATCGAGTTGTGCATGCCAAAAGTAAAAAAAAAAAAAAAAAAAAAAAAAAAATGTTTAAAAATATATTAAAAAACCTAAAAGTTCAAATAACCCCCCTTTCGCCCCAATCAAAATAAAACAGTAAAAAAAATTTCCCACATACACATTAGGTATCGCCGCGTTCAGAATCGCCCGATCAATAAAAAAAAAAAAAAAAAAAGCATTAACCCGATCGCTAAACGGCGTAGCGAGAAAAAAAAAAGTCAAAACCCCAGAATTACATTTTTTGATCTCTGTGACAATGCATTAAAATGCAATAACGGGCGATCAAAAGAACGTGTCTGCATAAAAGTGGTATCATAAAAATGTCAGCTCGGCACACAAAAAATAAGCCCTCACCCAACCCCAGATCACGAAAAATGGAGACGCTACGGGTCTCGGAAAATGGTGTTTTTTTTTTTTAAGCAAACTTTGGAATTTTTTTTGACCACTTAGACAAAAAAGAACCTAGACATGTTTGGTGTCTATGAACTCAAAATGACCTGCTAAATCATATTGGTGGGTCAGTTTTAGCATTTAGCGAACCTAGCAAAAAAAGCCAAGCAAAAAAAATTGTGGGATTGCACTTTTTTTGCAATTTCACATCACTTGGAATTTTTTTCCTGTTTTGTAGTACACGACATGGTAAAATCAATGGTGTTGTTCAAAAGTACAACTCGTCCCGCAAAAAATAAGCCCTCACATGGCCATATAGACGGAAAAATAAAAAAGTTTTGGCTCTGGGAAGAAAGGGAGCGAAAAACAAACGCAAAAACGAAAATAACCCCGGTCGTTAAGGGGTTAAGCAGATAAAAGGCCTGGAGTTGATCTGAGGTGTGGTGCTGCATTTGGAAGCTTTTGCTGTGAAGGAAACATGCGGTCAAAGGAGCTCTCCATGCAGGTGAAACAAGCCATCCTTAAGCTGCAAAAACAGAAAAACCCATCCGAGAAATTGCTACATTAGGAGTGGCAGAATCTACAGTTTGGTACATCCTGAGAAAGAAAGAAAGAACTGGTGAACTCATCAATGCAAAAAGACCTGGGCGCCCACGGAAGACAACAGTGGTGGATGATCGCAGAATAGTCTCCATGGTGAAGAGAAACCCCTTCACAACAGCCAACCAAGTGACCAACACTCTCCAGGAGGTAGGCGTATCAATATCCAAATCTACCATAAAGAGAAGAGACTGCAAGAAAGTAAATACAGAGGGGTCACTGCACGGTGCAAGCCACTCATAAGCATCAAGAATCAAAAGGCTAGACTGGACTCTGCTAAAAAACATCTAAAAAAGCCAGCACAGTTCTGGAAGAACATTCTTTGGACAGATGAAGCCAAGATCAACCTCTACCAGAATGATGGAAAGAGAAAAGTATGGCGAAGGCGTGGTGCAGCTCATGATCCAAAGCATACCACATCATCTGTAAGACACGGCGGAGGCAGTGTGATGGCTTGGGCATGCATGGCTGCCAGTTGCACTGGGTCGCTAGTGTTTATTGATGATGTGACACAGGACAGAAGCAGCCGAATGAATTTTGAGCTATTCAGAGCCATACTGTGTGCTCAGATCCAGCCAAACTAATGGGTCGTCGTTTCATACTACAGATGGACAATGACCCAAAACATAAAGCCAAAGCAACCCAGGAGTTTATTAAAGCAAAGAAGTGGAATATTCTTGAATGGCCAAGTCAGTCACCTGACCTCAACCCAATTGAGCAATTCACTTGTTAAAGACTAAACTTCAGACAGAAAGGCCCACAAACAAACAGCAGCTGAAAACCACCGCAGTGAAGGCCTGGCAGAGCATCAAAAAGGAGGAAACACAGCGTCTGGTGATGTCCATGAGTTCAAGACTTCAGGCAGTCATTGCCAACCAAGGGTTTTCAGCCAAGTACTAGAAATTAACTTTTTATTTACAATTATTTAATCTGTCCAATTACTTTTGGTCCCTTTAAAAACAGGGTGGCACATGTTAAGGAGCTGAAACTCCTAAACCCTTCACCCAGTTTCAATGTGAATACCCTCAAATGAAAGCTGAAAGTCTGAGCTTCAACTGCATCTGAAGTGTTTTGTTTAAAATTCATTGTGGTAATGTCTAGAACCAAAATTAGAAAAATGTTGCCTGTCCAAATATTTATGGACCTAACTAATTGTTGCCTGAATAGTTTCTAAAATCTTGGTGTGAAGCCATCAGGACCTGGGCTTTTGTTTATCTTAAGCCCCTTGATTACCTCCTCTCTGAATGAATCTTCCAAATCTTGGGACTGGAAGAGCAAAGCAGTTCAAGTACTCTAACATTTCTATAGATATGTTGTCTCCCTTTACATGATAAAGAGACGCATAACATGATCCTTTACTCAGGGAATTAATGCAGGGTTCCCCAACTCCAGTCCTCAAGGCCCACCAACAGGTCATGTTTTCAGGATTTCCTTAGTATTGCTCAGGTGATAATTGCATCTCCTGTACAATACAAAGGAAATCCTGAAAACATGACCTGTTGGTGGGCCTTGAGGACTGGAGTTGGGGAACCTTGAATTAATGGATCTGGATATGTGAGAAGACGACTCTGGGGTGAAGTGCCCGAGACAGCCACTTTCCACATATATTACCTTACTCAAAATATCCTTTGTGAATTTCAGTGAACTGATCTAGATGTGTGGGGAGCACAATGAACCCTCAGGTGTTTCACAGAAGTTTAGAACATTTAGCCGTGAAAATAAAAATAAGATTACGTTTTCCACACATAAATGTTAATTTAGCCCCATATTTTGCACTTTCATAACTATAACAGGAGAAAGTGCTCCTTACAATTTGTTGTGCACTTTCTCCTGAGTACGCAGATACCCCATATGTGGTGGAAAACTTTTGAGGCACAGTGCAAAGCTCAGAAGGGAAGAGGCGCCATACTATAGCACAAATTTTTATAGTTTGCAGGTGCCATGACCCACTGGGAGAGCCCATGAGGCGCCAGAACAGCAGAACCCCCATAAGTGACCCCATTTTGGAAACTATACCCCCTTGAGGAATTTATCTGCAGGAGACTTGACGATTTTGAATCCATGGGTGTTTCCCAAGAACAGGCAGCACATTATGCCGAGCCCATGCTTCTGGAGGCATGCACCCGTAAGTTAGGTGGGCTCTCATCACTACAGAAATGCCAAACGTGGATGATATATGAGGTTTAGGCACAGCGGGGCTCAGAAGGGAGGGGCCTTTGGGAGTGGAGAATTGCAATTTCCTTTGAAGGGTGAGGAGCCATTTCCCTTTTCCAGAGCCTTTGTGCTAACAGTAACGTGAAGCCCCCAATATTTCCATTATCAGATGACAGATCTGAGTGGGGACTTACCTTTTTTATGGATTGAGTTGAAGCTTTTAGTGGGAACATTTTGCATAACATTTATGATCACATTTATCCTGCGCTCTACAGTGAGCACTTACTTTGTGGTTTCCATCTAAATCTCCTGAGTGACGCGACAGATGAAACCCCTGATGGATCCATACACTGAGGCAGCAGAGTTACTCTGGACTCAGTCTGGCCTCTGTTCAGCAGTGTCCTTTTCAGAAGTGCACAAAACTGTGGCCGACAGCACTTTTATGCAATCCTAAAAAGATGGACACTGCCTGATCACAGGTCAGACAGCATCCACAGCTCCTCCATCTGCCTTATTATAGTGAATCTTCCTCATTATAGAGAATCACGTATTTCAGAGATTTACACAGAAACCCAGGTGTAAGCCCTCACAGCACAGAGCACAGGATAAATGTGTGCTGAGCCTTACTGCAATCATTGGGAGGCGGAATGAAAAAATCCACAGCAGGTGAATAATTGGTTTTATTTTTTAAGCCGTTCTTCGCACGGTATAAGTGATTAGGCGACTTTATTCTTAAGGTCAGTACGATTACAGAAATACCCCTTTTATATTTTTTTTCTATTTTGGCGCTTTTACACAATAAAAACTTTAATAGAAAAAATTATTTTTGCATCGCTTTATTGTGAAAGCTATAACTTATTTTTCCGCTGAAGGAGATGCATGTCGGTTTGGGATTTTTCAGGACAAGATGACGTTTTCAGCGGTACTACGTTTATCTATATCCTTCTTTCTGATTGCGTTTTATTCCACTTTTTGTTCGATGGTATGATAAAGCATTGATTTTTGCCTTGTTTTTATGGTGTTCACTAGTGGGACAGTTTCATAAGTCGGGTCGTTGAGGACGTGGGGATACCAAATGTGTATTTTTATTGTTTATATATTTTTCAGACAAATATTTACAGATACAATATCTTGATTTTTAAAAAATTA
Organism: Dendrobates tinctorius; assembly: GCF_039654945.1. NCBI lineage: Eukaryota > Metazoa > Chordata > Amphibia > Anura > Dendrobatidae > Dendrobates > Dendrobates tinctorius. The sequence continues at coordinate 402,088 of NW_027361928.1, read as the reverse complement.
TTTTTACAATTACAATTTACTTTTTTTTTTTTTTTACTTAGTCCCACCATGGGACTATCATTTTTTGCCGGCTAATTGCTTGTATAGTATGGGGATGCAGCAGTGCCCCTGTGCTGTGTAAACTGTCAGCTTTTCACTGACAGACTTGCTGGTCATGCCCTGCGCATGATCTAGCAACTTTCCTAGATCTGGTGACAACAGGTCACCATGGCAACAATCGGGACCCTCACGCCAGGGGTCTCCGATCAAAGGGCAGAGGGGCCGTCATCCCTCTGCCTTCTCCCGGACTGCTGCAATCGCAACATTTAGGGGGTTAAAGTGTCGAGGCTGCTCCTGTCAGAATCAGCTGACATCTGTTGTCAATCGCATAGACATAATAATCCGTCCCGCATCAATAAGGCGCAGGGACGTACTATTATGCGCTGTGTGAGAAAGGGGTTAAAGCTCCCAGATCATTGGTGCCGGATCAGTGCCCACCTGTCCTCCATACTGTGTGTACCCCTCCTGCGAGTAGCCATATTCTGCGCTGTCCCCGCTTTGCTGAGCCTAAAATAAAAGTGTAGAGTAACAATGAATGATAACGATCAGTGCTGACTTCACATCTGATCTGCCGATCTCTACCGAACGACTTACCTGTGTGGATGACCACTGAGCCGCCGCTATGGCGGTGCTCGCCACCGAAAACGCACTGAGCCTGTTACCATCTGCCAGCACAAGATCCCTGAGAAACAGACGAGAAGTTATTCTCCAGCGCCCACCGCTGCGGCTCCGACCGGACACTACAGGTGGGGATGGTATGGCTGCTTTGGACATTGCCCTTTTAATACCCCAGAACTCACTTTCTTGCGCTCTTGGCAAAATCAACTCCAATTATTTTCCCATCAATTTTGAGAGGAGGATGAAGAGTCTGTAGGATCTGCAGCAGCTGCGAGGCTTCCTGTAGGGGATGAATGAAGCGTTAGCTCAGCCATCGCCATTATTATAGAGGAAGAACTCCAGGGGCCGCCACTTACCAGCGCTGAGGGCAGCTGTATGAAGGCAAAGCCACGGTTCAGGTGAGTATGCTTGTCTTTGATCAGCCGAATGTTGCTCAACACCAGTGACACATAAGGAGCCAGGGCCGACAGGATGGAGTCCAGCACTGTGTGCGGCCCGATGTTACGCAGGATGATGGCTGAGGATACATAGCCACCTAATAAGGTTACACCCAGCTGTTTGTCAAGTGAGGAGACCACACAGTGCATCAAGCACCCCCATACAGGACACAGCGAGTAATCCAAGCTGCCGCTGATGTATAGACACCTCCAAGCAAAGCGGCCGCACCGTCAGATGGCTCCCATCAGCCCATTACAATACTCTGCTGTAATAATGAGGTACAGGACCCCCTCCCATACAGTTTACTGGAAGATGTAAATGGCTGAAGCAGCATGTGCACCCATAGGAGCGCCGGGAATTGCTGGAAGGGCAAGGACAGCTGCGGAGCTCGGATCTCTGCCAGTCTGATATGATGGGGGCGAGTAATGAGCTGAAAAAACTGGTGCAAACACTTACTGTCACTATAGTAATCTGCCGACTCAGGGGCTTCGGACGCTCCAGAAGGGGCCTCCATGTCAGACTCTGATGGGAGAGAAGAGGCAGCCTTAGAGCGTTACCGACAAATGATGAGCGGCACAGACGGCAAGCGCCAGCGGCACAGACACTCACCAGTCTTGGCCGCTGCGCAGCGGAAGCATTTCAGTCTTCTCCGGAAGTTGTAGAGGCCGCACTATAAAATAAGAGAGCTTTTCACTTAATATTTGATGTTGGATCACCCCGACACCCCCAGCTCTCTACAGCTCTCACCTTGTTACACAGCCAGTCCTCAAACTTGGGCCGGGGGTTGCTGTAATGCATGGCGATGGTCTTGCCCTGGATCACCACCTTCTTCTGCAAGAACATAAAAAAGGGTCAAGTTACTCCCAGCATCATGATAAACAGACATCAATCCCCTGGTGGAGGGGAACCAGATCCCGACTATATTGGACGGCCATGTGGGGAAGGACCACCCACTGCCAACTAACGGCTGTGCCAGCCCCCACCACAAGGGGCGGATAGAGGAGTGGGATTCGGAGGCGCACAGAGCTGCCGATGGAAGAAATAAAGAGTGGGGTGCAGTAAAGTCAAGGGCTCGGGGCTCCAGACGAAAGTCTTAATAGTGCAGGCAGTATTCCCAATCTGAGCGTGGCGTCTGGGAACACACGTGGTCAGTAAAGGCGATCCCCTCGAGGCACAATAGGCCGCCTCTTCTGGCACAGGAAGGGTTAAGATGAGGAAACCATCAACAGCTTATTTTGGGTGCACAAATCCTAATCTTGTACAAGAGGAGTCACCTCCCCGGCACGCTCCCCGCTCCCCCCGCAGTTTGGATACAACATGGGCTTCAGGCTTTGTCTACCAGTTATCCTGCCACGTGTGCAGCCACAGCCCTGACATCTATGGCTGCTCCCAAGACTTTACTAGGGCCCTGCGGGTACACGTGGTACATCGTCTTCATGTCAGCTAGAACTTTCCTTCCGGACTATTATAATCTCCTCTTTCAGGAGCCGGGGGCTTATCGGTGGCTCCAGTCACGTGTCCTGTCCATGCCCACGCATGCTGGCCCCTAATGGGCCGCTGACTGGTACCTGCCAGCATTAGCGAGCTGTGCGGTCCCTGTGGAGTTATTGCAGAACATGTGTCTGTCAGATGTACTCAGCAGTAACCCAGGGAGAGGGGGACCTGCACTTCATGCCGACCATGCGCTGGGGCTCTGCATACATTAAAGGGCTGCTCCTCCTCCACCGGCCACCGCCGGCCGGGCTTGTGTGACGCAGCCAGTAAGGTGAGGTGTCGGGCGGCTGCTACCCGCGTCCAACTCTAATGAACGACCTCCATGGAAGGAGGACCATCACTGGGCAGCTTTAATGTACGGAGGGCGCGTCCCGGTGATCTCCTGAATCCTGCCAGCAGCCTTGCCCTTCGCCCCCTCCCCCCAGCCACGTTCTGCTTTTCGATCTCAGTTACAGACATATGTCATGTGCCATTTCTCAGGAGGTTTCTAGACTTGGCGAGTGAAGCAACCTGATTGGCTTCCATCCAGCTGGTAGCATCTTGCAAGTGATAAAACTCCACGAAGGCGAAACCGCGGCTTAAACCTAGAGACAGCATTCAGATATAGACGGGATACTAGTGTTAGTCACTTCCTTTTACAGAAAACACAGCTGCATCTCCAACTGACAAAGCCCATGTTCTAGCAGTGCTTTATGGCATGGCTTCCATGGGTGCAGTCCCGTTACCTGTCGCACATGAGTTGCCATGAAAAGGAGCCTCAAACGACACATTTCACCCCCCGAACTGAGCAGCTGCGGGAAGGCAGCAATCCTCACAACAGAGGCGACGCTGTCAGAGATAGTCAGCAGACATTAGGGAGGTGAAAGTCATTGCACCCCAATCCCACACAGGTCTACAGACCGGAGGCTCCTCAGCCATGGCAAGTCCATCCAGCACCTGATGGTGTATGGGGTGAAGAGGGGGCTAGTCCCCAGGGAAAGCAATCAGAGGGTGGGAACACAGACGGCGTGGGAGCGCACCACACACCATAGACACTCACCTGTCTTACGCTTCATCAGCCTCACGTCCGCAGGCTGCGGGCCTTCAAAGGAATCCAACAATTCTCGAATCTGGAAAGACATCAGCAAAACCAAGGCTTAGAAAAGGCAAACATGGCCGTGCACAAGTATGCACACCCCGAGGAGGTGCAGCTGCAGGACAACGGGTGCACACTGCCCAGACGAGGCAACTGGCGGCCCAGCCACACAACAGACAGCTGAACTGTCACCAGATACAGAAACTATACGGAAACACGAAAAAAAAAAAAAAAAACAAACCCAACTACGAAAGAGGAAATCCATGACTAGTAGATCCCAGCAGGTTTAGGGCACATTCACACTGAGCACACAAAGCACAGTCAGGTACTCAATCTGCTGAATACATAAGGCCAGCTTTAAGGGATCCCGCCATTAGACCATGCAGCCCAGACATTGAACCTGGGCTGTCGCCAGTTCACAGCAAACATCGCGGTGCGCACATCGAGCCCAGGCTGTCGCCAGTTCACAGCAAACACCGCAGCGCACACATCGAGCCCGGGCTGTCGCCAGTTCACAGCAAACACCGCGGCGCACACATCGAGCCCGGGCTGTCGCCAGTTCACAGCAAACACCGCGGCGCACACATCGAGCCCGGGCTGTCGCCAGTTCACAGCAAACACCGCAGCGCACACATCGAGCCCGGGCTGTCGCCAGTTCACAGCAAACACCGCAGCGCACACATCGAGCCCGGGCTGTCGCCAGTTCACAGCAAACACCGCGGCGCACACATCGAGCCCGGGCTGTCGCCAGTTCACAGCAAACACCGCGGCGCACACATCGAGCCCGGGCTGTCACCAGTTCACAGCAAACACCGCAGCGCACACATCGAGCCCGGGCTGTCGCCAGTTCACAGCAAACACCGCAGCGCACACATCGAGCCCGGGCTGTCGCCAGTTCACAGCAAACACCGCGGCGCACACATCGAGCCCGGGCTGTCGCCAGTTCACAGCAAACACCGCGGCGCACACATCGAGCCCGGGCTGTCGCCAGTTCACAGCAAACACCGCGGCGCACACATCGAGCCCATGTAAGAAATGTTACACACAGAGTACAGATGTATTGGGAGCTCAGGTGGCACTCACATCGCTCTCACTGATGTTTATTGGGAGGCCTCGCAGCATGATGGTCTTGCTCTCCTTCTCATCCATGTAGTAATCATTGCGATAGTCGTGGTCCGTGTAGTCGCCATCTGAATGATAGCCATCTTCTGAGCGGTCGCTGTTCCTTCGCTCACGGTCGTGCTGGAAGGAGCAGAGGTTTATCCTACAGACTTTGCTGCAGTGTGGAGATATCATACCAGGCAGCACAGGGTCCACACCGGGGCTCTACGAGCTGTAGGACCTACCTCAGGACTGTCGTAATCTCGGTAGTCATCGTATCTATCGTCCCGGTCATCCCGGTATCTTTTGTAGTCGTTTGAGTCTCTGCGCCGGTTCCTGGACACCCGGTCATCACGATCGTCTCTATCAAACGCTGACCCGTATCTCCCACTTCGCTCACTGCGGCTCACACTGCAAGAGAAGAAAAGCCCAGAGTGTAAGACCTTCCAAGGAAGAGTAAGATGACCGGCCGCAGAGCAGCATAACACTGCAGACTACAGGCTACATCTGATCATCCAGCACAGGACACTAAGGCTGTGTGCACTGTCTTTATGTTGAGCTTTTGAAGCAGAAACTCCTCAAAAGACTTTGAGGTTCTGCTCAGTTTAGCTATAAAAAAAAACCTACAAAAGACAAAAAAAAAAAACAAAAAACAAAAAAAAAAACCCTGCTATAATTACCGTATTTTTCGCTTTATAAGACGCTCCGGATTATAAGACGCACCCCAAATTTTGAGGTGAAAAATAGGAAAAAAACTTTATTTTTAATAAAATGGTGGTGCATCTTATAATCCATGCGTCTTATTGCTTTCCAGGGGTGGTGATGGAGGAGGCCGGAGTGGAACATTGCTGCTGGGATGAGGGGGTGTTTTGATGTGCAGCGTGCCGCTGCCGGTGTCTGTTACTGCCGCCGCCCTCTGTCCCCTGATGCTTGCCACCACCGCCACGCTCTGTCCCCCGGTGCCTGCTTGCCACCACCGCCGCACTCTGTCCCCCAGTGCTTGCCACCACCGCCACGCTGTCCCCCGGTGCCTGCTTGCCACCACCGCCGCGCTCTCCCCCGGTTCTTACCGCCACCACCGCGCTCTGTCCCCCCGGTGTTTGCCGCCACCACCGCGCTCTGTCCCGTTCTGAGGGTACTTGCCGCGGCACTCTGTGCCCTGATGCTGCCGCTGCGCTGTCCGCCACCGCCGCGCTCCTGTCCCCCGGTGGTTTCTTCCGCCCCGCCGCCGCGCTCTGTCCCGTTCAGCGTGGGGGGTCTCTGTCGCTCCATGCCTGCTTTCTTCCTGGAAAATGGCCGCCGCGCATGCGCAGACGGACATCTCGGCACTGAAATCTCGGGAGATGAGATTTCAGCGCTGAAATCTCATCTCCCGAGATTTCAGTGCCGAGATGTCCGTCTGCGCATGCGCGGCGGCCATTTTCCAGGAAGAAAGCAGGCATGGAGCGACAGAGACCCCCCACGCTGAACGGGACAGAGCGCGGCGGCGGCGGGGCGGAAGAAACCACCGGGGGACAGGAGCGCGGCGGTGGCGGACAGCGCAGCGGCAGCATCAGGGCACAGAGTGCCGCGGCAAGTACCCTCAGTGGCAGTGCAAATGTATATCCTCTTTGTAAGACGCACCCCCTTTTTCCCCTCAATTTTGGGGGAAAAAAAGTGCGTCTTACAAAGCGGAAAATACGGTAAGTAAAAAGCAAAAGTGCATTAAAAATCAGATTTTTTTTTTTCCATTTTGTCTTTTGTAGGTTTTGTATGCTTTTTGGCCATGTGAACATGCATTTATATGCTGCATGTGTACCAACTCAAACCAAGCTCAATTTTTGTGTTTTTTCAGTTTAGCTATAGCAAAAAAAGGAATTATAAGACAATCTTTATTATGACAGTTTAGATCAATTTTTCCAAAAAACAAACAATGTGACTCAACATATAACAGACCCTCGTGTATCCTGGGTCAGGTACCAAAACCAGTTACCAATACATAATCAGCCAAAAAAAGGGTGTTTAAGACTAAAACCCAGCTTCCTAGTTGTATGCAACTTAGGTATCAAAATAAGGTGAGAACTGTGCACCATACACCTAGCCGAAAATAATCCACTGTAATAACCGGAGGCCTTGTAACCCCCATACATGTATTATTAGAGTTATACCCCTCATAATAAACTCCTCAATCACCTGCAGGAGAGCCTAGATTCAGATTAGTGGTCACAAACTCCTTGGGAGGATTCATCAGGGGATCTAGTAGACTAGTAAGGGGGTCCCCGTACCATCACCTCTTGTACTGAAACTACTTTCCAGGCTCCTTTTAAAGTTTAGTTGAGTACCCCCAGCTCCCCAATGCGCAGGACTTCACCTCCGTCCCTCACAGCGCATGCTCATTAATCACATTCAGCGCCTGTACCTTGCCCTCAGGAAGTGTTTTGCGCATTTTCCTCCCTCCCTCAGCAACACACGCGTATAACGTCAGGTGCCCTCATCCTGATGCCAAGAGGTGTATTTTAACTCTTACTTCCACCTCTCGGAACGCAGGACATAACACATCCGGTGCTCCCAGGCCGTGCACATACTCAGACCATCTCCGGGTGTCTACACCCAATCCTGCAGTTAAGTATATACCACTTCCGCCCTTTGAAACGCAACGTGAACGTTGTTGAACAGCAGTTTCCTCCATGATTCCGAGGACTTTCAACTGCAGAAAGTCAATTGTCCAGGGGAGTATTTAAAGGAGAAAGGACATAGCCATCTCTACAATTAAGAGTTCTCCAGGGAGGTAGTATTCAGAAAGAGTATGAATATCCGAGACAAAAGGTAACCTAGTGTGTCAAAAGAATCCCAAGGTGTCAAAACATCCCATATCATACTAAAAAAGCGTAGTGGATGATACCCTGGTCATCAGAGGGCTCCACTGAGGAAAATACTGTTCCAACTCAAAGTGGGGGAGGGAAAAAAAAAAAAAAATGCAGCAGGCGCCAGCCAGCCAGGGCCCGGGGGAGAAGCAGGCGCCAGCCAGGGCCCGGGGGGGGGAATAAGCAGGCCTGCTTATCTAGGGTTAACATCGGGTTTCTAAGGGCCCCGCGGCCCTTAGAAACCCACTGTCTCCATTGGTAACCAGCGTGCTCGCTGGTCCTGACCGCTGGAGGGGCTGTCTATGTGACAGCTCACCAGCGATCAGCTAACAATGTCCTAGCGATCCCATCCACATCGGATCGTTGGTGGGATCGCTGGGACATAGTTATGTGTAACGGTACCCTAAGGCTATGGATTCTTTAGAGCATACAAGGCTCAAATTTATTCAAAAGGTGCAGTGCTTACAATAAAAGGATATAAGAATATGGAAATAAAAAGTGACATACAAATATGCAAAACAGTTATAAAAATAAAAGGGAGAAACTTACAGAAATATCTAAACTTTGCAGTCTGGTATTCTGCTTCGAGGGATGAATACGGAATGGATCACACCAGCTTGGCTGTCCCTCAGTCTGTGAACATCTCTCTATGTGGAGGGCCCCCTTTACAGGCTTAGCCCAGAGACCGGATCTCTAGACAGGCCTCTCAAGTTAATATTCTAATTCCTGGTCTGTGACGGGACCATGGCTACTTTACCAATAAATACATTATTTTTTCTAAATCCTCTTTGTCTTAACCTTTCTTTCCCATAGTAAATAGAAAGTGTCAGGCTGCAACTAGGTCCCATTTGGTGTCTCCCTTCATAGGCATCAGAGGTGTGAAATGCTTCTAATTCTGTGTGTTCTCAGGAAGGCACCCTGGGGTCCGAGACCCCGAGACCAGAAAAGCTGCCTTGCTCAGGATAACATAGGTTATGACCTTTGTGAAGAGCTGCAGCCTAAAGAGCTCTGCCTCACAGCCAACACCAAGGGCCCATAACATAGAACATCTGGGGTACCCACCTCTGGGGTACTGCTCCACTTCTGCCACCGCCATCTTCCTGAGGAAGGGACCATGTCTCCAATGATACTGCTACTTTTTTTCCCCACTAGTTTCCATCTCAAGTACGTCTTTTAGTCCAAAAAAATAGAATTAGACTTCCCAGTAATTCCATTTCTGGGGACCCTCCACAACAGCACCATAGGAGGATACTCCCAGCCCTAATAGGGACAGGAATCACAAAGCGGTTAAATAGCCCCACCCCACTTCCTCTCTTCACTGTATGAATTCAATATTTATTTACATCCTCAAATGAAACAAACAAAAAGGGTGGGATTACCCCTGCTGTCCTGGAGGGTTCCTAGAAATGGGATTACTGTTAAGGCTAATTCTACATTCTCTAGTCACCCTGCACACCAGCACCATAGGAGCAATGCCAAAGAATCACATTTTTAGGGTGGGACAATGGTCTGGAGAACCTTCCTTCCAGAGTCCAAATCGGTATTAGACATTAAATCAAGTCTATAATGTTTTGAAAAGGTATGAACCGAGGACCAGGTGGCAGCTCTGCAGATCTGCTCGATGGCGGCGCTTGCCCTCTCAGCCCATGAAACTGACATAGCTCTGGTGGAGTGTGCTGCAAACTTTTCTGGAGGTACCCTTCCTTAGTTTCCGTAAGCTCTGCAAATTGCCATTTTAATCCAATTCATAACCGTGCTTTTGGAAGCTCTTTCCCACTTTAATTTTCCCGAAGTGCTGTATGAAGACATTCTGGTCCTTCCTCCAGGGTTTTGACCTTTGAAGATATTGAAGGATTGTTCTTCATTAATCCAGAGTATGGAACTCCATTTCCTTAGCATTGGATGGGCTTTGACAAAAAGAAGGCAGTATGATTTCTTGGGACCTATGGAACTCCAAGGAGAAATTTTAGGTAAAAAAAAAAAAAAATATATTGATCTAGGCGGAAAATAATTCTGTCCTCTAAGATTCTTGGGAAGGGTTCTCTGATTGAATTACAGGCCCTCTCACCTACCCTTCTCGTCGTGATGGCTACTAGGAAAGCCGCTTTCCAAGATAATTTATCTAAACGTATAGTCTCTATAGACTCAAACGGAGGTATTGTGAGGTCTTTAAGAACTACATTTAGATCCCAGGGCGGGACCAGATTTGGAGTTCTAGGCTGTAGACGAGATGCTGCAATTGTAAACCTTCTCACCCAGAGATGGTCAGCTAGGGTCTGATCAAAGTACGAGCTGATGGCTGTGACTTGAATTTTTAAAGTGCTAGGCATTAGACCTCTGTAGCCCGTTCTGTAAAAAAATCGTGGATTTGTGCCACATTTGGACGCAGCACATTTGGTGGGTTGAATCCACACCAGGACATGAAGGTTTTCTGTACCTTGTTGTAAATGGCATTGGTCACTGGTTTCCTGCTTTTTTGCAGTGTTTTTACCACCTTATCTGAGAAACCACTAGCCTTCAGGACAATGGATTCAGAAGCCGTAAGTTGTAAGGTTTGAGGATCTGGGTAAGAAATCGGTCCCTGGTGGAGAAGGTTGCTGGTTGGTGGGAGAACCAGCGGGCCATCTATGTTTAAATTGTTTAGGGTGCCAAACCAGCTCCTTGACAATCAATGAGGCGCCACAAGTATAGTCTTTGTCTTGTCCCTCCTGAACTTCTGTAACGTCCTTGCTAGGAGAGGAATTGGAGGAAAGGCATATGCCAACTTGAAGTTCCAACAGTGAGTGAAAGCATCCACCACTATGCAGGTCTTCGGATCTAGGGAAAAGTATCCAAGTAGCAGACAGGTCTACCTCCAGGAGACCCCATTCTTTTGTTAGCCCCTGAAAAGATTCCGGCAGCTAGGCTCCATTCTTCAGGATGCATCGTTTTCCTGCTGAGGAAGTCTGCTTGCATGTTGACCGATCCTTTTAGATGGAATGTAGACAAGGATAACACGTGTTGCTTCGCCCAAGCAAGGATCCTGGCTGAAATCGCCTTCAGGCTTTCGTGTCTCGTGCTCCCTTGGTGTCGGAGGTGTGCGTGGTCATATTGTCGGAAAAGACTTTTATACAAGTCTTTCACCAAGTCTACCGCCGCCTTTAGAGCTTCCTCTACCGCCTTCAGCTCCCTGGAGTTGGAAGAGTGAAGACTGACGTCCTGAGACTATATCCCCTGGAATGTGGCATGGGAGACCATGGCTCCCCATCCTCTCCCACTGGCGTCTGTCTGTTGTGACAGTTGAACAGGGGTTTTGATCCCAAGCTACTCCCCTGGCCAAAATTCTTGGGTTTGAGCCACTGAAGGAAGCTTATACTCGTCCGGGCAGGCGAATAGTTTTGCTCAGTGATCCCAGGACACCGTCCCAGCAAGATAGAATGTGGGACTGCATCTTGCATGGGCCTGGGATGCAGGAGGTCATGGATCTTAGTGCTGACATTGCTGACCTTTGAGATACTTCCCACTGATCCCATAAGGCTGTTATCTTGGACCATATCGGTATTCGCTTCTCTTATGGCAGATGAGACATCTGATCTTGCGAGTCCAACATTCCCAGATAGATTTTTCTGGTGGATGGAACCAGGTTGGATTTTTGATAATTTATCAGCCATCCTAATGTTAGAAGATTCATAACTTCCTGAATTTGGCTCTTGAGAACCACTTCTGATTGACCTATGAGTAGCAGGTCGCCCAGATAAGGCACGATACAGATGTTCCTGTTTTGGATAAGCACTATTACCACTGCCATTATTTTGGTGAAGACTCGTAGTGCCGAAGAAATGACAAACGGAACGACATTGAATTGGTAACGAAGTACCTGCCGCCCATGAGCTACTGCAAATCTCAGACATCTCCGATGCTTTAGGTGAATGGGGATGTGATCGTAAGCATCCCGAAAGTCTATAGTCGCCATCACGAAGTTCTGGCCGCCTACCAATGGACTGGTGCTTTTTTTACGATTCCATCTTGAACCTCTTGCATTTTACGTGCATATTCAGAGGTTTTAAATTTATCATCCTGTGTGTTACATTTATTTTTTTAATTAGAAACGCACATGAATAATGTCCTGTTCCGCACTCTATTTTTGGAACTGGGGATATCACACCGTAGAGTAAATTTTGCAGGCTAGCCGTTGAGGAGCTTTGCAAATCCTGAGACGGTAGGGAAAGTCTTAGTTACTCATCGGTTAACGGTATTTTTCGCAGTCCATGATAGCACCACCTGAGAGAGGGGATCCGCCCTTCAGGAACAGGAAACCTACAGATACAAAAGGGCAGCACCTCTCCCACGCATCAGTTTGATTACAGAGCATAAGAGGACCTCCAAGGTTAATGGCATGATTTATATACAATACTATCAATACCTAATTATTTATCACCAGTGGACATATACAAGAGGAAGACGTGCACACCCAAATTAACTAACGGAAGGGAATATACGGGTGCGGTCAAGGACTCCGAAAAATACCGTTAACCGGTGAGTAACTAAGACTTTATTCGGTCGTCCATGACAGCACCACCTGAGGGAATTACAGAGAGTAATAACTACTTTAGGGAGGGACTACAGCCTTGCAGCACCCTTACACCAAAGGAGAGGTCTGCGGAAGCACCCAGGTCTAGCCTATAATGACTATAAAAGGTGCTCAGAGAGGACCAAGTAGCCGCCTTACATATCTGGTCCATGGAGACTTCCGATCTTTCGGCCCACGAGGTCGCCATGGCTCTGGTGGAGTGCGCCCTCAGCTTCCCAGGTGGCTACCTGCCTTTTGAGGTGTATGCTATTGAAATCGCCTCTCTAATCCACCTGGCTAGTGTATTTTTTGATGCTCTAAAACCTTTCCTAGGGCCTTGATGGGAGACAAACAGGGCATTATCTTTCTTCCAGGGATCGGTAACTGCCAGATATTCTATGAGACATCTAACATCCAGGGTGTGTAGATTCTTTTTCTTCTCGTTAGTTGGATTAGGGAGGAAGGATGGAAGGACTATTTCCTGTGTCCTATGAAAGCTAGAAACTACCTTAGGTAAGTACGCTGGATCAGGTCTGAGTATTACCCTATCGTCTTTAAACTGTAAATAAGGAGGACGCCTAGATAATGCCTGGATGTCGCTTACTCTACGAGCTGACGTCAGAGCTACCAGGAAGGCTACTTTGAGGGACAGGTTTTTTTATGGAAGCTGATGAGATAGGTTCGACTGGAGCTTCCGTCATAGCCGTGAGGACTAGGTTCAAGTCCCACGGCATGAATCTATCCTTCACTACTGGCCTGGATCTACCTGCTGCCTTAATGAATCTACTGACCCAGTAATTACCCGCAATGTTGCAGCTAAAAAGGGCCCCCAAGGCTGATACTTGTACTTTAAGGGTACTGGTGGAAAGCCCCATGTCCAGACCTTTCTGTAGAAAGTCTAAGATATGAATTATAGGCGCTGAATCTCCAGCGACTACTCTGTTCTGAAGGAATTTTTTCCAAATTCTGACAAATTTTGGTAGTAATGATTTTTCTACTTTTAAGTAGAGTGTTAATCAGGTCTGGGGAGAAGCCTTTTTATCTTAGCAATGTCCGTTCAAACTCCACGCTGTCAGATGTAGGCCAGCCACCTGAGGATGGAAAACTGGGCCCTGGGATAGGAGATCCGGGATGTCTGGAAGAACCCAAGGATCGGACACTGACACGGTCCTGAGGCATGAGAACCATGCCCTCCTGGGCCAAAATGGAGTGATAACTATAACCCTTGCTCCATCTTTTCTGATTTTCCTCATCACCATGGGGTAGTAGAGATAGGGGAGGGAAGGCATAGGCTAGCCTGAAGTCCCACTTTATCAGAAAGGCATCTACCGCCAGAGGATTCTCTCTGGGATTTAGGTAGCAGAATTGTCTTAATTTCCTGTTTTCCTTGGTGGCAAAGAGATCTACCTCTGGTTGTCCCCACTTTTGTACAATCAGGTTGAAGATGGAGGTTTTTAGGGACCATTCTCCTTGCTTTAGCAGATTGCGGCTTAAGAAATCTGCCGTGATGTTTTCTTTCCCTTTTATATGTAGAGCTGTTAAAGATAGAAAATGCTGCTCTGCTAGATGGAACAAACGCTCTGCTACATTCATCAGGGGCTTGGAACGAGTCCCGCCTTGGTGGTTGATATAAGCCACGGTGACCTGATTGTCGGAGAACACTCGTACGTGATGGCCCTGCAGATACACAAGGAGCTTTTTAGCCGCCTGCTCCACTGCTGTCAATTCTTTCAGGTTAGGCAACATTTCTATCTGATGCTGCTCCCATAGGCCCTGGACCAGAATCTCACCCATATGGGCCCCCCAACCGGAAGGGCTAGCATCCGTGGTGACTATGCGGGTTATGTTATGCTCCCAGGGTACCCCTCTGGATAAGTTATCCTTCTCTAGCCACCACTCTAGGGACGCCCTTGTGTTTCAGGACAAGGTTAGCTGGCCCTCCAAGTAAACCCCAAGGACTCTGATGTAATAAAACCTCGCCCTGTAGTTTCCTTGTATGAAACTGTGCCCACTGGACTGCCAGGATACAGGACGAGAGGGAACCCAGAAGGGACATGGCTTTACTGAGGGACATGGTGGGGTTATTGGAAGCGTTCAGGACCCGATAGTGTAGACGAACAAGCTTTTTCGGAGGCAGACGGCATTCCTGTTTCCCAGAATCTAGGATTAGGCCTAAGAATTGCTGGATTCTCATCGGCTGTAACAGAGTTTCTTTGATGTTAAGCAACCATCCTAAGCGCTCTAGGGCAGACATCGCCCTTTGAAGCTGTTCCAAACAATGTTCCGCCGTTTTGCCTATAATAAGAAAGTCATCCAGGTAGGGGACTACTATTCACGTAGATGGGCCATAACTTCCGCTATAACTTTAGTAAACACCCGGGGAGCGACTGCCACACCAAAGGGGAGGGCCGCATATTGGAAATGTTGAACTGACCCATCTAACTGAACCGCCGATGAGCTGCATGAATGGGAATATGGTAGTAGGCATCTTTTAAATATAACACCACCATAAAGCAATTTTGAAACAGCAATTTTATTGTGGAATTGATTGTTTCCATTTTGAACGGACGTATGATCAGAAACTCGTTGAGGGCCTTAAGATTTATTATAGTCCTGAAGGAGCTGTCTGGCTTTCGGACTAGGAACAGAGGGGCGTAGAAACCTTTCCCCCTTTCTCCCTCTGGAACCTCTGTTAGGACCTTCTTGCGGCATAGATCACGAACCTCGGCCTCCAGGGAAGACCCGAGTGGGGTGACCTTACATCGATCTTGGGGAACCCAGGAGAATTCTAGTCGTAGTCCCGCAGCTATCACCCCCAGTATCCAGTTGCTACTAGAGATCAGCGACCAGGCTGGGTAGAAGGCAGCTAGTCTCCCTCCTACCGGAGCAACTAGTCATTGGGGCGGCTTTTTAGTGTTATGTGCTGGACCTTCCTGGCGACCCCCTCCTCCAAACATAAATCCTGTACCTACCCTTCTTTTCTCATCCCATCTGCCTTGATCTCTGGACGGCCTTCTACGGAAATATCCCTTCCTGGTAAAGGGACGTCTACAAGAAGGGTTCGGCAGACTGGGGAATTTCTTTTTATCATCCCCGGCTTTTTCTAATAGTTTGTCCAGGACAGGGCCAAAAAGATAATCCCCCTCACATGGAATAGAACAGAGTTGGGACCTGGCCTGGATATCTCCCGGCCAGCACTTTAACCAGAGCGCCCTTCGATCTGCATTAGATAATCCCACGGTCCTAGCCGCAATCCTTGCAGTGTCCGCCGAAGACTCAGCTAAAAAAGCAGCGGCATTTTGGATGATCGGCAGAGTTTTACGAATGGATGCTCTCGAGGCTCCGTCTTTCAGCTGAGAATCCAGTTGATCTAGCCAGACCATCATGTGGCAGCTATCGCTGGTCTTAGGGCGCCCGCTCACATCTCCCATGTTCCCTTTAGAAAAGAATCCGCTTTTTTATCCAGCGGATCTTTTAAAGAGGCCATGTCATCAAAAGGTATGGAGGAATTTTGGAGGCTTTGGCTACTGCCACGTCCAGCTTAGGGGCCTTATCCCATCTGCTTACCACTGGGTCATCAAAAGGGTACCTCCGCTTGAAGGCTGGAGGCAAGGTGCCCCCTTTTTCAGGCCTCTTCCATTCTCTATTAGGCTCTGGACTTAATCATTTAATGGAAAGGCCCTGCGCTTCCTGGGATCTAGACCCCCGAACATCATGTCCTGTGCTGAGAGTTCCGGCTTTGCGTCTGCTACCCCCATGGTGGACCTTATTGCTTTGACTAGCCTATCCATTTGGTCTAAGGGGAAGCAGAACCGGCTAGAGTCTTCATCCGAGGAAGACGAAGAGGAGGCCGGGGAATCTGAGGAGTCAGTCTTTCCTAGGGGCGACAGAGGACTCTGAGCCTGAAAAACTAGCCTCTCTTCTCCTAGAAGATTCCCCTTGGGATAGGGCTTTCATCTCTGTCCTGATTATCTCCCTCAGGCTTGTAGTGAAGTCAGGCGTCTCTTCCGCTACCTGTATAAACAGGGCAGAGTGTAAGGGCCTGTCAATCCACCCGTGGACTATCGTTCCCTTTCAACCCCTACCGTCTGTCGCACGCATGGCTGACAACTTTTTAGGGTGGCCATCTGGCAAGGGGCAACTACAGAGGGCACATTCCCTGTGCTTCTGTTTTCCCATAGCTTTCCTCCCCTGCGAAAAAACATAAGGGAACACTGCATCAGGGTACATTCACAGAGATCTCTTACTCATGCAGTTGAAGCAGGTACCGGATCACGGAGGGAGGCAGGGGGATCCTTTAGTCTGGAGGAACTTCTGCGGCTCTGTCCGCTCGTTCGTCCCTGCTTATTTTGCTGGCCATTCGTATGAGGCTTCACTGTGGCCTGTTTCTGTGGGCGCTCCTGCACCTCGTCCTGCTGGTCTATGGGGGCTTCTGTCGTATCCATTGCTGGGCCTTCAGAAGCACCGCAGCAGCGTCCCCGCCTGCCTTATAAAGCCTCCTGATGTCTGGGTCAGCAGGGTTCTGGCTGAGGCACCTCCCACCCGGGACCCCCCTGCCCCGTGTTCCGGTCCCCCCCCCTCCCACCGCACGCGACCCCTGGGCCGCGCTTCCACGGCGCACACCGGAAAGCCGGACGGCACCCGACTTCCGGATTAGGCGTTCCCGGCCCCCCCCGCTGCATCACTTCCGCCGCTAACCTGAGATCGCGGGAGCGCGCGGAAAGGAGCCGGCACGGCGCCCCCGACTCAAATGCCTCCAGCCCCCAAGTGCATCGCTCTGCGCCCGCCGACTCGGCACCAACGTCGGCCCGGACGGGGAGAAGACCGGACCCCGGGGGGAACGCACCAGGAGGGGCCAGGGGCATACATACTTCCTGGTGCTGGCACTTTGGAAACGGCTGTCCTCCGGACCCCTTGCTCCACCTGCTCCGTCCACTGCGGCGCTTCCAGGGACCCGCCCCCCGCTACCTGGGTCGGTCAGCCGGCCTGGGAATATCCTCGACGATCCATGACGGACGATCTGTAGGGAGTCCTGTCCTCCAGGAACAGGAAACCAACTGATGCGTGGGAGAGGTGCCACCCTTTTGTATCTGTAGGTTTCCTGTTCCTGAAGGGCGGATCCCCTCTCTCAGGTGGTGCTGTCATGGACGACCGAATAAGTCATTCTTAATATTTGTGGAGGTCTGGAGGAGAACTATTTTTACCCCAGTCTGGGCTGATTGTCCCACCCATTGGTTTGAGGTAAGAAGTTCCCACTGGT
This sequence comes from Dendrobates tinctorius, assembly GCF_039654945.1. Classification (NCBI taxonomy): domain Eukaryota; kingdom Metazoa; phylum Chordata; class Amphibia; order Anura; family Dendrobatidae; genus Dendrobates; species Dendrobates tinctorius. The sequence continues at coordinate 384,671 of NW_027361928.1, read as the reverse complement.
GGAGCAATGACGGTAATGTCAGTGTTTACATTAGTGGAGCGATGACAGTAATGTCAGTGTATCGCTGGCGGCCGGTTAGAGAAGTCCTATCTCCCGATGCGACTGCTCTACAAGCGAGATCGCAGTGGGACACTCTGGATTACGTGGACTACGGCAGACAGAAGCATATATGGTGGTTTATTATTTTTGTTTACAGGAAACAAAAAGGCATAGGAGATTTGGTGTTAGGTGAGCAAGATGTGTTTACATATGTAATCAGAAAAAAAAAGTAAAACAATTACACAGGCGACCGGCTGAAGCGAGACCACTTCTCCAATCAGCGGCGATCAGTGACATCGGACGTCGCCTGATGGGAGGAGTAGTCTCATCAGCCGACGCCTGCTGACCTGCGATGAGACTTTTAATGCGGGTCACAGTCAGCATCTCTGCGGGGTCACGCTGACATCGATACCCTGCAGCGCTCTGACCGACGGTCTTACCACTGGTAGCCAACGTGTCAGTGTTTCCCATGCTGTCACACGAGTGTGCTGGAAACACAATGGAAGCCTGTAAAACCGCAACAAAAGCTCAGCAAATCCGCAAACCTTTTTATACCTGCGTTTTTGCTGCGGATTTCACTGACTCAATTGTCAATGGGTGAACAACGCTAAAAATCTGCACAAAGTATTGACATGCTGCAGATTAAAAAAAAAACACTGCAAATACGGAAAGGAAAATGACTGATCATGTGCACAGCACTTCAAGATGTTGATTGAATTAGCTGGCATAAGGATTACATCGCTTTTATGGCCCAATTCGGCGCAGAAAAATAGCAGCGAAAACGCACCAAACACACACCGTGTGCACACAGCCTAACAGCTTTCGTCTACTGAGTAACAGAAGCCCTAAAAAAAATATTGGACTCTTGGAGCCGTGGCCTTCACGGCGCTGCTCCGGAGCTCCCCCTGGCCTTCATTGTGGTGTTCCGGAGCTCCCCGTGGCCTTCACGGCGGTGTTCCGGAGCTCCCCGTGGCCTTCATTGTGGTGTTCCGGAGCTCCCCGTGGCCTTCACGGCGGTGTTCCGGAGCTCCCCGTGGCCTTCATGGTGGTGTTCCGGAGCTGCCCCTAGCCTTCACGGCGCTGCTCCGGAGATCCCCCTGGCCTTCATAGTGCTCTGCTAGCGGTGCCTCTCATTTTACACTCAAATTGCAGAGGTGGATATCCTGTCACGAAGCATGGCAATTCTCACTTCCCCAACTTAAACTATTTAGTGCTGCTGATACATCTCACACAAATCATATTACAAAAATATTTACACACAGATTGTAATGTAAAAAAATAGGGAAAAAGCCTAGGGGGTGAATACTTCCACAAGCCAATGCATTTTCCTGTTCTCACTACCTGAACCTCCTACTGCGACCTAGCACAGATCCAGACAGAAAGTCACCAACTAAATATTGCGCTGATCGCTCACAGCACAATTTTGGCCCTATAAATATTTAATACATTCGACTTTCACACAACTTACAGATATGAGCATCAGATCTTAAAAACACACACACAGAAAAAAAAAACAAAAAAAACAAACAAACGTTGCCTTCACTGCTCACCTCTTCGCTTGACGTGTGGTCCTTTTCCTTCAGCCGTTGCATGCTGAACCCCAATATTGTCATGGGGTAGTGATGTGGCTGGAAGTCCTATAGAGTGAAATGGCCAGGAATGGAGCAAGCGATGGCTGAAAGAAGAGGAAGGGAAGGCAGCGAGCGCTGCAGAATTTCCCTAGAGCTGTTTCAGTCCACATACAAATATGGGTTATAAACATGCGCACAGCCCGATGCAGCTCCAGACATGGGCACTGCCTGTGTACACATTACTGCTGCAGCCCTGAACACCGGAAGAGGATGAAGGGCACAAGAAACCAACAAATCTGAGGAGTCACATAATGTGAAAAACACTGCAGCTAAAGATCTAACGCGTCATCAATACTCAGCAGCCGACTTACCGCTTGTCTGAGCCCATGGCAGGCCTCCAAGTGTCCAGTCTGGATCCTCCCGGGGGTTATGGCAGATGCAACTGAACATGAAAAAGAAAACAGACGCACGTCAGTTTCCAGAACTGCATTATCACATGTCGCTGCAGCAAGGCCACCTCCTGACAAAAGCAGCAGGGTGCCCAGCACAGAGGTGGCACCACAGGGGGTACAGCGTGCCAACCTCACAGTCAGAAGCAGCACCCTGCATAAGAAATCGAAGAACTGCAGCCCAGAGCATCCGGATACAGACCCTGGCCACAAAGGGGCATGTGGGGGTCTGATACAGACCCTGGCCACAAAGGGGCATGTGGGGGTCTGATACAGACCCTGGCCACAAAGGGGCATGTGGGGGTCTGATACAGACCCTGGCCACAAAGGGGCATGTGGGGGTCTGATACAGACCCTGGCCACAAAGGGGCATGTGGGGGTCTGATACAGACCCTGGCCACAAAGGGGCATGTGGGGGTCTGATACAGACCCTGGCCACAAAGGGGCATGTGGGGGTCTGATACAGACCCTGGCCACAAAGGGGCATGTGGGGGTCTGATACAGACCCTGGCCACAAAGGGGCATGTGGGGGTCTGATACAGACCCTGGCCACAAAGGGGCATGTGGGGGTCTGATACAGACCCTGGCCACAAAGGGGCATGTGGGGGTCTGATACAGACCCTGGCCACAAAGGGGCATGTGGGGTCGGATACAGACGCTGGCAACAAAGGGGCATGTGGGGTCGGATACAGACGCTGGCAACAAAGGGGCATGTGGGTTCTTCCTGCAGGACACCAACGTGGCATCAGCAGTTCGCTCTCCCGAAAAAGCCAGAAATGGCACTTTACGCTGCACAAGGGGCAAATTCCGGCACTACAAGCACCCAGGACATCACAACCAGGACGTGTGAGCGACACCATGAGAACGCAAATCTGAAGCGGTCCGTGAGAACGCAAATAATAATCTATTTTTATATAGAGCTAACATATTCCGCAGCGCTTTACAGTTTGCACACATCGCTGTCCCTGATAGGGAATTTATGTTGTGAGCCCCATCAGTAAGGCTAGTTTCACACTAGCGCTTTTGAGCACAGCGACGGCCTGCGCACGGCCGCCGCTAAACCCCGCCGGTAGCTCCGCCTACCGGCGCATGACGCTGCATGCGCCCTGCGTCCCCTATCTTTATCACTAGGGGCGCAGGCCGTGCGCAGTACGCGTTTGGCGGCGCATGCACCTTTTTGACGGTGCGCCGGCGCAACCAAACTGCAGCAGGTTGCGTTTGGCGCAGGTCGGCGCACCGTCAAAAGGACGCATGCGCCGCCAAACGCATACTGCGCACGGCCTGCGCCCCCTGGGATAAAGATAGGGGACGCAGGGCGCATGCAGCGTCATGCGCCGGCAGGCGGAGCTACAGGCGGAGGCGCGGCAGGGGGCGGGGCTTAGCGGCGGCCGTGCGCAGGCCGTCGCTGTGCTCAAAAGCGCTAGTGTGAAACTAGCCTAAAGGCCCCGTCACACTAAGCGACTCACCAGCGATCCCGACACCGATATGAAGGTGTCAGGATCGCTGGTATGTCGCTATGTGATCGCTGGTGAGCTGTCACACAGACAGCTTCACCAGCGATCAGCACAGCGATGCCGAGCGCCCGGCATCGCTGGCTATCGCTGTAGAAAATAGTATCAAAATAAAAAATATAGTTATTCTCACCTTCCGACGTCCCGTTCAGCCATCCTGCCTCTCTCCACGCTCCGGTCCCAGTGATCCTTTGCACGAATGACCGCGAGATGTCACGGTCTCGCGGGATAAAGTCTCGCGGTCATTCATGCAAAGGATCACTGGGACCGGAGCGTCGGAAGGTGAGAATAACTATTTTTTTTTATTATTTTTTTTTTTTTTTTACACCTGATCGCTGGTCTCCCGCTGTCACACACAGCGATGCGTGCTGGCCAGCGGGAGACCAGCGACCAAAGAAATGTCCAGAGGTTTCTTGCAGCGATCAGCGATACCGGCAGGGGGGCCGCTCGCTGATCGCTGTCACACACAGCGATCTCGCTGGTGAGATCGCTGTTACGTCACAAAAGTTGTGACTCAGCAGCGATCTCGCTACCGAGATTGCTTAGTGAGACGGGGCCTTTAGTCTTTGGAATGTGGGAGGAAACCCACGCAAACACAGGGAGAACAGAACATACAAACTCCTTGCAGATCTTGTCATTGGTGGGATTCGAACCCAGGACTCCAGCGCTGCAGTGCTAACCACTGAGCCACCATGCTGCCCTACAAATCTGAAGGGGTCCATGAGAACGCAAATCTAAAGGGGTCCACGAGAACACACTCTCTTCAAAGACACCGAGGTGCGACCCTAAACTCTACCCGGATTAAAAACAAAAAAGGCAACAAAAGGCCCAAAGCTCCACGACGACTCCCCCCAGTGCTATACCCCTCAGTATACAGCTCTCCCCCCCCCCCGGTGCTATACCCCTCAGTATACAGCTCTCCCCGATACTATACCCCTCAGTATACAGCTCTCCCCGATACTATACCCCTCAGTATACAGCTCTCCCCGATACTATACCCCTCAGTATACAGCTCTCCCCGATACTATACCCCTCAGTATACAGCTCTCCCCGATACTATACCCCTCAGTATACAGCTCTCCCCGATACTATACCCCTCAGTATACAGCTCTCCCCGATACTATACCCCTCAGTATACAGCTCTCCCCGATACTATACCCCTCAGTATACAGCTCTCCCCGATACTATACCCCTCAGTATACAGCTCTCCCCGATACTATACCCCTCAGTATACAGCTCCCCCTCGGTACTATATTCAATGAAGCTTTATTGGCAGGACTAAATACACATTAGTTTTGTCAAAGCAAGTGTACAAAAGGGAATAGGGATAGGGACTGTAGAAATGTTGGGTAGGGGCTGTAGGAAAGGTGGATGGGGGCAGATCCAGGATGGGGCTATAGAAGTCCATGGCATAGGGAAGGTGAATGGGGCAGATCTAGGGTGGGGGCTAGAGAAGTCCATGGCATAGGGAAGGTGAATGGGGGGGGGGGGGGGGGGCCAGATCCAGGATGGGGGCTATAGAAGTCCATGGCATATAGTTCTCTTTCTCAAATTCGCTCACATATTGTGCTGCTATCTCCACTGCTCTCTCGTCTTCCCCCAGCAGGATATAGGTTTTCTCTTCCTCCTTCATGGTGGTGAAATCCGGGAAGAGATGTGAGAGTCTCCTGAAGTGAGTGTCCCTCACTGCTGAGTATTTGGAGCAGTGTAGCAGGAAGTGGGTCTCATCCTCCTGGTCACAGTGTTGGCATAGTCTTTCCTCCCTGGGCTTGTAGCTCTGCCTGTGTCGGCCGGATTCGATGGCCAGACTGTGGGCACTGAGTCTATATCGGCTCAGGATCTTGCGGTCTTTGGGGTCCGGGAGTTTCTCCAGGTATGGAGCCAGTCTGTAGTCTCTCTGTAGACTCTGGTACATGGTCAGTTTCTGTGAGCTGATGATGTTGTTCTTCCAGTCACTTATGTACCTCTCCTGGCCTTCGTCTACCATCTTCCTGATTCCGGCTTTTGTCAGGTTGCTGTGATTGGTGGTCTGGTCAGGTTGGGTTTGGGTGGGCTGTTCCGAAGGTCCTGGTTTTTCAGTTTCACCTACATGTGTCAGGGCTTTATGGTGATGGGAGCTTGAATTGCTCCTATGTAGGTGAGCCGGGAATGACAGTGCCCTCTTTAGAACCGTTAGGTGTAGAGGGAATCTGTCCAGCTCGGCCCGGCAAGCACTGTTGGAGGTGCTCCAATGGACTTGGAGAACGTGCTTGCAGAATTCTAGGTGGAATATTTCTGTTGGGCTGAAATCCCACCTTGACCAGTCTGGGTAGGTGTGAGGGCCCAAGACTTCGCTGCCATACAGGAGGATTGGGGCGATGATAGTCGAAGATTTTTAACCAGACCCTCACTGGTGGCTTCAGATGGTAAAGTTTCCTTCGGATGGCATAGAAGGTTTTGCATGCTTTGTCTTTCAGGGTCTCTATGGCGTGTTAGAAGCTCCCTGATCGGTGAATCTCTAGGCCCAGGTAGGTATATTTGTCCGTTCCTGTAAGGGCGCAGTTGTTGAGGATAAATGAAGGGTGCTGATCTGATTTTCTCTCTCTCTTCTGGAACACCATGATGTTGGTTTTCTTTAGGTTGACCGGTAGTGCCCAGGTGGAGCTGAATTTCTATAAGATTTTCAGGTTTTTTTGGAGACCTTTTTCGGTTGGTGACAGAAGCAGCAGGTCATCTGCATACAGCAGGAATTTCACCTGCGCGTCGTGGAGGGTGAGACCTGGTGCTGTGGAGATTCCAGAGCGGTAGCCAGCTCGTTGATGTAAATGTTGAAGAGCGTTGGGCTTAGGCTGCAGCCTTGTCCGACTCCAAGGCTCTGCTGGAAATAGGCCGTTCTTCTGCTGTTCACACTCACACTGCAGAGGTTCTCGGTGTAGGAGCTTTTGATGACATCGTAGGTCTTTCCTCCTATTCCGCTCTCCAGCAGTTTCAGGAATAAGCCTGGGTGCCACACCGAATCAAAGGCCTTTTTAAAGTCCACGAAACAGGCGTATATCTTCCCTTTCTTTGTATTGTGGACGTGGCTCTGAATGAGGCTGTAGATATGGTCAGTAGTGCGGTGGTTTGGCATGAACCCTGCTTGGCTCTTGCTGAGGACGTTGTGCTCGGTGAGGAAACTGAGGATCCTCTTGTTCAGGATGCTGTTGAACAGTTTTCCCAGGTTGCTGCTGACACATATTCCTCTGTACAGTCATGGCCAAAAGTTTAGAGAATGACACAAATATTAATTTTTACAAAGTCTACTGCTTCATTTTTTCTAATGGCAATTTGCATATACTCCAGAATGTTATAAAGAGTGATCAGCTTAACAACAATTACTTGCAAAGTCAATATTTGCCTAGAAAATTAACTTTATCCCCCAAAACACGTTTCAACATCATTGCAGCCCTGCCTTAAAAGGACCAGCTAACATCGTTTCAGTGATTGCTCCACTAACACAGGTGTGGGTGTTGATGAGGACAGGGCTGGAGATCAATCTGTCATGATTAAGTAAGAATGACACCACTGGACACTTTAAAAGGAGGCTGGTGCTTGGCATCATTGTTTCTCTTCTGTTAACCATGGTTATCTCTAAAGAAACACGTACAGTCATCATTGCACTGCACAAAAATGGCCTAACAGGGAAGAGTATCGCAGCTAGAAAGATTGCACCTCAGTCAACAATCTATCGCATCATCAAGAACTTCAAGGAGAGAGGTTCCCTTGTTGCCAAAAAGGCTCCAGGGCGCCCAAGAAAGACCAGCAAGCGCCAGGACCGTCTCTTAAAAGTGTTTCAGCTGCGGGATCGGGCTACCAGCAGTGCAGAGCTTGCTCAGGAATGGCAGCAGGCAGGTGTGAGTGCATCTGCACGCACTGTGAGGCGGAGACTCTTGGAGCAAGGCCTGGTCTCAAGGAGGGCAGCAAAGAAGCCACTTCTCTCCAGAAAAAACATCATGGACAGACTGATATTCTGCAAGAGGTACAGGGAGTGGACTGCTGAGGACTGGGGTAAAGTCATTTTCTCTGATGAATCCCCTTTTCGATTGTTTGGGACATCTGGAAAACGGCTTATTCGGAGAAGACCAGGTGAGCGCTACCACCAGTCTTGTCTCATGCCAACTGTCAAGCATCCTGAAACCATTCATGTGTGGGGTTGCGTCTCAGCCAAGGGAATGGGCTCTCTCTCAGTCTTGCCTAAAAACACAGCCATGAATAAAGAATGGCACCAGAATGTCCTCCGAGAGCAACTTCTCCCAACTGTCCAAGAGCAGTTTGGCGATCAACAATGCCTTTTTCAACATGATGGAGCACCTTGCCATAAAGCAAAAGGTGATAACTAAATGGCTCAGGGAACAAAACAGAGATTTTGGGACCATGGCCTGGAAAGATCTTAATCCCATTGAGAACTTGTGGTCAATCATCAAGAGACGGGTGGACAAACAAAAACCTTCAAATTCAGACAAAATAAAAGCATTGATTTTGCAAGAATGGACTGCTATCAGTCAGGATTTGATCCAGAAGTTGATTGAGAGCATGCCAGGGAGAATTGCTGAGGTCCTGAAGAAGAAGGGTCAACACTGCAAATATTGACTTGCTGCATTAACTCATTCTAACTGTCAATATAACCTTTTGCTACTCATAATATGATTGCAATTATATTTCTGTATGTGATAAAAACATCTGACAAACACATAAAAACCAGAGGCAGCAGATCATGTGAAAATATAATATTTGTGTCATTCTCAAAACTTTTGGCCATGACTGTAGTTGGCTGGGTCATACCTGTCCCCATTCTTGTGGATGGGTGTGATGAGGCCTTGGTTCCAGGTAGGAGGGAAGTAGCCGGCACTTAGCACAATATTGAAGAGTTTAACCATTGCGGCCTGTATTTCTGGTGGGCTGTACTTCAGCATTTCTGGTAGGATTCCATCCAGGCCACCGGCTTTTCTACATCTTATGGAAGAGATTCTCTCTGCTACTTCCTGTGATGTAATAGGTGCATCCAGGGGGTTTTGGACATTTTTTACTTTTTCCTCCATTGCTTTTAGTTTTGCCATTATGTTTTCCTGTTCTTGGCTTATTAGTTCTTCCTTTGGAATGTCTTTATAGAGGTCTCTGAAGTACTGGAGCCAGATGTTGCCATTCTGGATATGGATGTTGTTTTTCTTGTCTTTTGTCCCCATGTGGTTCCATAGTTCTCAGGAGTTGTCTATACCCCCTCAGTATACAGCCTCCCCCCCGGTACACTATACCCCTCAGTATACAGCCTCCCCCCCCGGTACACTATACCCCTCAGTATACAGCCTCCCCCCCCGGTACACTATACCCCTCAGTATACAGCCTCCCCCCCCGGTACACTATACCCCTCAGTATACAGCCTCCCCCCCGGTACACTATACCCCTCAGTATACAGCTCCCCCCGGCACTATACCCCTCAGTATACAGCTCCCCCCGGTACTATACCCCTCAGTATACAGCTCCCCCCGGTGCTATACCCCTCAGTATACAGCTCCCCCCGGTGCTATACCCCTCAGTATACAGCTCTCCCCGGTGCTATACCCCTCAGTATACAGCTCCCCCCGGTACTATACCCCTCAGTATACAGCTCCCCCCCGGTACTATACAGCTCCCCCCCGGTACTATACCCCTCAGTATACAGCTCCCCCCGGTACTATACCCCTCAGTATACAGCTCCCCCCGGTACTATACCCCTCAGTATACAGCTCTCCCCGGTACTATACCCCTCAGTATACAGCTCCCCCCCGGTACTATACAGCTCCCCCCCGGTACTATACCCCTCAGTATACAGCTCCCCCCGGTACTATACCCCTCAGTATACAGCTCTCCCCGGTACTATACCCCTCAGTATACAGCTCCCCCCCGGTACTATACAGCTCCCCCCCGGTACTATACCCCTCAGTATACAGCTCCCCCCGGTACTATACCCCTCAGTATACAGCTCTCCCCGGTACTATACCCCTCAGTATACAGCTCCCCCCCGGTACTATACAGCTCCCCCCCGGTACTATACCCCTCAGTATACAGCTCCCCCCGGTGCTATACCCCTCAGTATACAGCTCCCCCCGGTGCTATACCCCTCAGTATACAGCTCCCCCCGGTGCTATACCCCTCAGTATACAGCTCCCCCCGGTGCTATACCCCTCAGTATACAGCTCTCCCCGATACTATACCCCTCAGTATACAGCTCCCCCCGGTACTATACCCCTCAGTATACAGCTCTCCCCGGTACTATACCCCTCAGTATACAGCTCCCCCCCGGTACTATACAGCTCCCCCCCGGTACTATACCCCTCAGTATACAGCTCTCCCCGGTACTATACCCCTCAGTATACAGCTCCCCCCGGTGCTATACCCCTCAGTATACAGCTCCCCCCGGTGCTATACCCCTCAGTATACAGCTCCCCCCGGTACTATACCCCTCAGTATACAGCTCCCCCCGGTGCTATACCCCTCAGTATACAGCTCCCCCCGGTGCTATACCCCTCAGTATACAGCTCCCCCCGGTGCTATACCCCTCAGTATACAGCTCTCCCCGATACTATACCCCTCAGTATACAGCTCCCCCCGGCACTATACCCCTCAGTATACAGCTCCCCCCGGTGCTATACCCCTCAGTATACAGCTCCCCCCGGTGCTATACCCCTCAGTATACAGCTCCCCCCGGTGCTATACCCCTCAGTATACAGCTCCCCCCGGTACTATACCCCTCAGTATACAGCTCTCCCCGGTACTATACCCCTCAGTATACAGCTCCCCCCCGGTACTATACAGCTCCCCCCCGGTACTATACCCCTCAGTATACAGCTCTCCCCGGTACTATACCCCTCAGTATACAGCTCCCCCCGGTGCTATACCCCTCAGTATACAGCTCCCCCCGGTGCTATACCCCTCAGTATACAGCTCCCCCCGGTGCTATACCCCTCAGTATACAGCTCCCCCCGGTGCTATACCCCTCAGTATACAGCTCCCCCCGGTGCTATACCCCTCAGTATACAGCTCCCCCCGGTACTATACCCCTCAGTATACAGCTCCCCCCGGTGCTATACCCCTCAGTATACAGCTCCCCCCGGTGCTATACCCCTCAGTATACAGCTCCCCCCGGTGCTATACCCCTCAGTATACAGCTCCCCCCGGTACTATACCCCTCAGTATACAGCTCTCCCCCGGTACTATACCCCTCAGTATACAGCTCTCCCCCGGTACTATACCCCTCAGTATACAGCTCTCCCCCGGTACTATACCCCTCAGTATACCGCACTATGCCGCTTACACAGCTCTGGCCGCACTCACCTTCAGGCCGCTCCTCGGTCGCGGCGTCTTCTCGTTTCTCGGTGTCTGCACGAAATGGCGGCGGCTCCACCCGTCTCCTACCCAGAGTGCAGCGCGCCCGGCTCTGCGCCTCGAAGCTTCCACGTCTGACACGCATGCGCAGCAGGTCCCATCATGGGCGGAGCTCTCAGCCTGCGGGCGGTGATGGCGGCGGCGGGTCTCGCGGTGTCATGTATCCCGGGGCCGCAGCTGCTGCACCACCTCATCACAGGGTCATAATTACGTCATACTGTCCCCATACAGAAAATAGGGTGGAATGCGCCTCAGCTGCTGCAGAACCTCACTGAGGAGGAGGTGCAGACATTAGGCCACTGTCACATCAGTGTTTTGCCGTCGGGCAGGATCCGGCGTAAATTTTGGAGAACTATAGAAACGGATCCGTCTAGCAGGTTATATCTGTTTGCTGGGGGCCGGCCAATTGGATCTGAGCATGCGCAGACTTAAAAAAAACGGATCCGGCTTTTTCGCCGGAGACAAAAAACGTTACAGTAGCCGTTTTTTCCAGACGCCGGAATGAGACAAGTAGCCGGATCCGGCAAAAAACGGACGCACCGCAATGCCATCCGGCACTAATACAAGTCAATGGGGAAAAACCGGATCCGGCATTGCATTTCGCCGGATATTTACAAAAAAAAGCCAGATCTCGCCTGACGGCGCAAAACGGATGTATGAAAGAGGCCTTAGTCACGAGGTCATCATCCCATATATGGGACCCTCATCCATAGCACAGCGCCACCAAACCCTGCGCAGGGGTCATCACCAGCTCCTCATGGGCGGGAGCGATATATGCGGGGGACAGCAGCAGGGGGACGATATATTGGCTCTGCGGGTGGAGGTCGGTGCCGGAGGCTCCATTATTCCCTATGTGGAGTGCGGCTCTGCGGGTGGAGGTCGGTGCTGGAGGCTCCATTATTCTCTATGTGGAGTGTGGCTCTGCGGGTGGAGGTCGGTGCTGGAGGCTCCATTATTCTCTATGTGGAGTGCGGCTCTGCGGGTGGAGGTCGGTGCTGGAGGCTCCATTATTCTCTATGTGGAGTGTGGCTCTGCGGGTGGAGGTCGGTGCCGGAGGCCCCATTATTCTCTATGTGGAGTGCGGCTCTGCGGGTGGAGGTCGGTGCCGGAGGCCCCATTATTCCCTATGTGGAGTGCGGCTCTGCGGGTGGAGGTCGGTGCTGGAGGCTCCATTATTCTCTATGTGGAGTGTGGCTCTGCGGGTGGAGTTCGGTGCTGGAGGCCCCATTATTCTCTATGTGGAGTGCGGCTCTGCGGGTGGAGGTCGGTGCTGGAGGCTCCATTATTCTCTATGTGGAGTGCGGCTCTGCGGGTGGAGGTCGGTGCTGGAGGCCCCATTATTCTCTATGTGGAGTGTGGCTCTGCGGGTGGAGTTCGGTGCTGGAGGCTCCATTATTCTCTATGTGGAGTGCGGCTCTGCGGGTGGAGGTCGGTGCTGGAGGCTCCATTATTCTCTATGTGGAGTGTGGCTCTGCGGGTGGAGGTCGGTGCCGGAGGCCCCATTATTCCCTATGTGGAGTGCGGCTCTGCGGGTGGAGGTCGGTGCTGGAGGCTCCATTATTCTCTATGTGGAGTGCGGCTCTGCGGGTGGAGGTCGGTGCTGGAGGCTCCATTATTCTCTATGTGGAGTGTGGCTCTGCGGGTGGAGGTCGGTGCTGGAGGCCCCATTATTCTGTATGTGGAGTGCGGCTCTGCGGGTGGAGGTCGGTGCTGGAGGCTCCATTATTCTCTATGTGGAGTGCGGCTCTGCGGGTGGAGGTCGGTGCTGGAGGCTCCATTATTCTCTATGTGGAGTGCGGCTCTGCGGGTGGAGGTCGGTGCTGGAGGCTCCATTATTCTCTATGTGGAGTGCGGCTCTGCGGGTGAAGGTCGGTGCCGGAGGCTCCATTATTCTCTATGTGGAGTGTGGCTCTGCAGGTGGAGGTCGGTGCTGGAGGCTCGATTATTCTCTATGTGGTGTGTGGCTCTGCGGGTGGAGGTCGGTGCTGGAGGCTCCATTATTCTCTATGTGGAGTGCGGCTCTGCAGGTGGAGGTCGGTGCTGGAGGCTCCATTATTCTCTATGTGGAGTGCGGCTCTGCGGGTGGAGGTCGGTGCTGGAGGCTCCATTATTCTCTATGTGGAGTGCGGCTCTGCAGGTGGAGGTCGGTGCTGGAGGCTCCATTATTCTCTATGTGGAGTGCGGCTCTGCGGGTGGAGGTCGGTGCTGGAGGCTCCATTATTCTCTATGTGGAGTGTGGCTCTGCGGGTGGAGGTCGGTGCTGGAGGCTCCATTATTCTCTATGTGGAGTGTGGCTCTGCGGGTGGAGGTCGGTGCTGGAGGCTCCATTATTCTCTATGTGGAGTGTGGCTCTGCGGGTGGAGGTCGGTGCTGGAGACTCCATTATTCTCTATGTGGAGTGTGGCTCTGCGGGTGGAGGTCGGTGCTGGAGGCTCCATTATTCTCTATGTGGAGTGCGGCTCTGCGGGTGGAGGTCGGTGCTGGAGGCCCCATTATTCTCTATGTGGAGTGTGGCTCTGTGGGTGGAGGTCGGTGCTGGAGGCTCCATTATTCTCTATGTGGAGTGCGGCTCTGCGGGTGGAGGTCGGTGCTGGAGGCCCCATTATTCTCTATGTGGAGTGTGGCTCTGTGGGTGGAGGTCGGTGCTGGAGGCTCCATTATTCTCTATGTGGAGTGTGGCTCTGCGGGTGGAGGTCGGTGCTGGAGGCTCCATTATTCTCTATGTGGAGTGTGGCTCTGCGGGTGGAGGTCGGTGCTGGAGGCCCCATTATTCTCTATGTGGAGTGTGGCTCTGCGGGTGGAGGTCGGTGCTGGAGGCTCCATTATTCTCTATGTGGAGTGCGGCTCTGCGGGTGGAGGTCGGTGCTGGAGGCCCCATTATTCTCTATGTGGAGTGTGGCTCTGCGGGTGGAGGTCGGTGCTGGAGGCCCCATTATTCTCTATGTGGAGTGTGGCTCTGCGGGTGGAGGTCGGTGCTGGAGGCCCCATTATTCTCTATGTGGAGTGTGGCTCTGCGGGTGGAGGTCGGTGCTGGAGGCTCCATTATTCTCTATGTGGAGTGTGGCTCTGCGGGTGGAGGTCGGTGCTGGAGGCCCCATTATTCTCTATGTGGAGTGCGGCTCTGCGGGTGGAGGTCGGTGCTGGAGGCCCCATTATTCTCTATGTGGAGTGTGGCTCTGCGGGTGGAGGTCGGTGCTGGAGGCTCCATTATTCTCTATGTGGAGTGTGGCTCTGCGGGTGGAGGTCGGTGCTGGAGGCTCCATTATTCTCTATGTGGAGTGCGGCTCTGCGGGTGGAGGTCGGTGCTGGAGGCTCCATTATTCTCTATGTGGAGTGCGGCTCTGCGGGTGGAGGTCGGTGCTGGAGGCCCCATTATTCTCTATGTGGAGTGTGGCTCTGCGGGTGGAGGTCGGTGCTGGAGGCTCCATTATTCTCTATGTGGAGTGCGGCTCTGCGGGTGGAGGTCGGTGCTGGAGGCCCCATTATTCTCTATGTGGAGTGTGGCTCTGTGGGTGGAGGTCGGTGCTGGAGGCTCCATTATTCTCTATGTGGAGTGTGGCTCTGCGGGTGGAGGTCGGTGCTGGAGGCTCCATTATTCTCTATGTGGAGTGTGGCTCTGCGGGTGGAGGTCGGTGCTGGAGGCTCCATTATTCTCTATGTGGAGTGCGGCTCTGCGGGTGGAGGTCGGTGCTGGAGGCTCCATTATTCTCTATGTGGAGTGTGGCTCTGTGGGTGGAGGTCGGTGCTGGAGGCTCCATTATTCTCTATGTGGAGTGTGGCTCTGCGGGTGGAGGTCGGTGCTGGAGACTCCATTATTCTCTATGTGGAGTGTGGCTCTGCGGGTGGAGGTCGGTGCTGGAGGCTCCATTATTCTCTATGTGGAGTGCGGCTCTGCGGGTGGAGGTCGGTGCTGGAGGCCCCATTATTCTCTATGTGGAGTGTGGCTCTGCGGGTGGAGGTCGGTGCTGGAGGCCCCATTATTCTCTATGTGGAGTGCGGCTCTGCGGGTGGAGGTCGGTGCCGGAGGCTCCATTATTCTCTATGTGGAGTGCGGCTCTGCCGGTGGAGGTCGGTGCTGGAGGCCCCATTATTCGCTATGTGGAGTGTGGCTCTGCGGGTGGAGTTCGGTGCTGGAGGCCCCATTATTCTCTATGTGGAGTGCGGCTCTGCGGGTGGAGGTCGGTGCTGGAGGCCCCATTATTCTCTATGTGGAGTGTGGCTCTGCGGGTGGAGTTCGGTGCTGGAGGCCCCATTATTCTCTATGTGGAGTGCGGCTCTGCGGGTGGAGGTCAGTGCTGGAGGCCCCATTATTCTCTATGTGGAGTGCGGCTCTCCGGGTGGAGGTCGGTGCCGGAGGCTCCATTATTCTCTATGTGGAGTGCGGCTCTGCCGGTGGAGGTCGGTGCTGGAGGCCCCATTATTCTCTATGTGGAGTGTGGCTCTGCGGGTGGAGTTCGGTGCTGGAGGCCCCATTATTCTCTATGTGGAGTGCGGCTCTGCGGGTGGAGGTCGGTGCTGGAGGCCCCATTATTCTCTATGTGGAGTGTGGCTCTGCGGGTGGAGTTCGGTGCTGGAGGCCCCATTATTCTCTATGTGGAGTGCGGCTCTGCGGGTGGAGGTCGGTGCTGGAGGCCCCATTATTCTCTATGTGGAGTGCGGCTCTGCGGGTGGAGGTCGGTGCCGGAGGCTCCATTATTCTCTATGTGGAGTGCGGCTCTGCCGGTGGAGGTCGGTGCTGGAGGCCCCATTATTCTCTATGTGGAGTGTGGCTCTGCGGGTGGAGTTCGGTGCTGGAGGCCCCATTATTCTCTATGTGGAGTGCGGCTCTGCGGGTGGAGGTCAGTGCTGGAGGCCCCATTATTCTCTATGTGGAGTGCGGCTCTGCGGGTGGAGGTCGGTGCCGGAGGCTCCATTATTCTCTATGTGGAGTGTGGCTCTGCGGGTGGAGGTCGGTGCTGGAGGCTCCATTATTCTCTATGTGGAGTGTGGCTCTGCGGGTGGAGGTCGGTGCTGGAGGCCCCATTATTCTCTATGTGGAGTGTGGCTCTGCGGGTGGAGTTCGGTGCTGGAGGCCCCATTATTCTCTATGTGGAGTGCGGCTCTGCGGGTGGAGGTCAGTGCTGGAGGCCCCATTATTCTCTATGTGGAGTGCGGCTCTGCGGGTGGAGGTCGGTGCCAGAGGCTCCATTATTCTCTATGTGGAGTGCGTCTCTGCGGGTGGAGGTCGGTGCTGGAGGCTCCATTATTCTCTATGTGGAGTGCGGCTCTGCGGGTGGAGGTCGGTGCTGGAGGCTCCATTATTCTCTATGTGGAGTGTGGCTCTGCGGGTGGAGGTCGGTGCTGGAGGCTCCATTATTCTCTATGTGGAGTGCGGCTCTGCGGGTGGAGGTCGGTGCTGGATGCCCCATTATTCTCTATGTGGAGTGCGGCTCTGCGGGTGGAGGTCGGTGCTGGAGGCTCCATTATTCTCTATGTGGAGTGTGGCTCTGCGGGTGGAGGTCGGTGCTGGAGGCTCCATTATTCTCTATGTGGAGTGCGGCTCTGCGGGTGGAGGTCGGTGCTGGAGGCTCCATTATTCTCTATGTGGAGTGCGGCTCTGCGGGTGGAGGTCGGTGCCGGAGGCTCCATTATTCTCTATGTGGAGTGTGGCTCTGCGGGTGGAGGTCGGTGCTGGAGGCCCCATTATTCTCTATGTAGAGTGCGGCTCTGCGGGTGGAGGTCGGTGCCGGAGGCTCCATTATTCTCTATGTGGAGTGCGGCTCTGCGGGTGGAGGTCGGTGCCGGAGGCTCCATTATTCTCTATGTGGAGTGCGGCTCTGCGGGTGGAGGTCGGTGCCGGAGGCTCCATTATTCTCTATGTGGAGTGGGGCTCTGCGGGTGGAGTTCGGTGCTGGAGGCTCCATTATTCTCTATGTGGAGTGCGGCTCTGCGGGTGGAGGTCGGTGCTGGAGGCTCCATTATTCTCTATGTGGAGTGCGGCTCTGCGGGTGGAGGTCGGTGCCGGAGGCTCCATTATTCTCTATGTGGAGTGTGGCTCTGCGGGTGGAGTTCGGTGCTGGAGGCTCCATTATTCTCTATGTGGAGTGCGGCTCTGCGGGTGGAGGTCGGTGCTGGAGGCTCCATTATTCTCTATGTGGAGTGCGGCTCTGCGGGTGGAGGTCGGTGCTGGAGGCTCCATTATTCTCTATGTGGAGTGCGGCTCTGCGGGTGGAGGTCGGTGCCGGAGGCTCCATTATTCTCTATGTGGAGTGTGGCTCTGCGGGTGGAGTTCGGTGCTGGAGGCTCCATTATTCTCTATGTGGAGTGCGGCTCTCCGGGTGGAGGTCGGTGCTGGAGGCTCCATTATTCTCTATGTGGAGTGCGGGTGGAGGTCGGTGCTGGAGGCTCCATTATTCTCTATGTGGAGTGCGGCTCTGCGGGTGGAGGTCGGTGCTGGAGGCCCCATTATTCTCTATGTGGATTGCGGCTCTGTGGGTGGAGGTCGGTGCTGGAGGCCCCATTATTCTCTATGTGGAGTGCGGCTCTGTGGGTGGAGTTCGGTGCTGGAGGCCCCATTATTCTCTATGTGGAGTGCGGCTCTGCGGGTGGAGGTCGGTGCTGGAGGCCCCATTATTCTCTATGTGGAGTGTGACTCTGCGGGTGGAGGTCGGTGCCGGAGGCTCCATTATTCTCTATGTGGAGTGCGGGTGGATGTCGGTGCTGGAGGCACCATTATTCTCTATGTGGAGTGCGGCTCTGCGGGTGGAGGTCGGTGCTGGAGGCCCCATTATTCTCTATGTGGAGTGCGGTGCTGGAGGCCCCATTATTATCTATGTGGAGTGCGGCTCTGCGGGTGGAGGTCTGTGCTGGAGGCTCCATTTGTTACGTGTTACAGAACCACTCAGCACCCAGAATATGTTGTGCAGTTATATGTATGTATAATAGGTTCTATGTGAGATGCATGTCCCTAATGCATCAGCCCACAGGCTGCTCCCCTGTGTAGAGGGGACACGATATTATCCTTTTGTCCGCCCTCCCCCCACCTTTATAATTCCCGCAGTAAACATTGGCAGGCTCCGGCCACCTGCAGCTTTTGTAATGCATGTCTGGCCTGACGCTTTTCTATTGGCCGGCCCTCTGTATCTGTGTGATATATTCTGTGTCCTGTGAGTAAAGTGTTGTCAGACTGGAAATACATGGAGAAGCAGTGATCTTTTATATGCGCCCATGTAACCAAGGAATTACAGCCAGCGTCATTCATTCAGACTCCAGCCCACGCAGAGTGGACCTCTGAAAACACGGGGTGGTTCTGAAAGAGGTACCCAAGCCTGGGTAAACCCCGTTACACTGGTGGCAGACAGTGGGATTTGATACCCCTTCTACAGGAGGAAAGGAATGAATGGAAAATAACTACCAGAAGTTAAAGAGGACTACATTAAAAGATCTGGTGGAAGCCCGAGGGTTGATCGCCAGCAACAAAACAAAAGCGGATTTGATAGCAGCCATCATGGAACACGACAGTGCAGCGCCCCCCAATGTGAATGTGGAGGAGACCGAATTCCAGAGGGAGGTAAAGAATAGCCTGGCGTTCTATGGCCCAAACCCTGCAGTAGAGATCATACGAGAGGTGATGGCTGATGTGCGTACTGATCTGAAGGAAAAGATGGCCAAGCGGACCAGGATAGAGCTAGCCAAGATGGAGATGGCAGAGCGGACCAAAGTGGAGCTGGCCAAGATGGAGATGGGAGAGAGGAGAGTCAGCGAGCAGGGGGAGCTCTGGCCTTCGACCAGGTACCTTCAACAGTAAGCCACAAAAAGATCCAGTATAATGCCTTCCGACAGTTGGGGGAGGCAGAGGAAGACATTGATGGCTTTCTGCAGGACTTTGAGCGGCAGTGTGCTCTTCATCAAGTGAAGCCGGAGGAACGGGTTCAGATTCTGGCCAGCAAGCTGACAGGCCGGGTAGCGGACGCCTATCGCACGGTACCTGATGAGGACTGTATGGACTGAGCGGATCAAAGAAGTGATCTTGGCCCGGTATGCGCTGACACCAGAGGCCTACCGCCAAAAGTTCCGTGGACTTATAAAACACGTAACCGGTACCCACGCTGAATGGGCCTGTAAATTACGGCGGTCACTGCTACAGTGGATACAAGGGAGCCAAGCAATCACTAAGGAGGACGTCCTCCAGCTCTTCCTGTTAGAACGATTCTTTAATGGACTAAACCCCGAGACACAGGAATGGCTTCGGGACACGCGGCCAACGACTCTTGAGGAAGCCGCTCATCTGGCCGATGAACATCATGATGCCAGGAGACCGCAGTTGTCCGGATCAAAGGTGGTCACTAGGGGCCCGCCCATGGACCTGGAGGGCCCCAAACCACCGAAGATTGTAGGGGGACCAGCTAGAAACCCGGCCTACCACAGTCCCCCTGGGGCGCGATGCCACACCTGTCGTCAGCTGGGCCACCTGCAAAGACAATGCCCCAACCGGACTCAGCATGCCCAGTGGCCAAAGGCGGGAACAGCTACCTTCAGCCGGGCTGCTGTACACTGCTACCAAGGCGAAGCTGACCCGGCATTGGGGGCTACGACTAACCAAGGGGTGGAAGAGATGGAGGAAGTGCTGCATGAAGTTGACCCCGTGCAGGCAGCCCGGGCAGATAATCGGCAACAGCGTCGACAGGTTGTGTGGGTTAATGGGAAACTTATGCAGGGACTAAGAGATTCCGGGGCAACTTTGACCCTTGTGAAGCCTCATCTCGTCCGGGACCAAGAGAAGACGGACCGGACAGTGGCAGTCCGTGTAGCAGGGGGAGCTATACATCGACTACCCGCTGCCAGGATTCACCTGAACTGGGGAGTCGGGGATGGCCTTGTTGAGGTCGGCTTGATGGAGGATTTGCCTGCAAACGTCTTGCTGGGAAATGACTTGGGGCCCATGTTGTCTGCATTCTCGGTGGCCCCTCTGCCTGAGGCCTATCCTGTGACCACCCGGAGACAAGCTCGAGCTGCGGAGGCGGAATCACACTCAGAGGAGGCCCAGGTAAGACATCCCAGCCCTGCACGTATTCCCATAGCCAGACACATTTTTTGGGCCACCCCAGATGAATTTAAGAGGGAGTTACTTGAGGATCCTTCATTAGAGGGATATCGTGGGAAGGCACAGGAGGGGAGAGGAGTACTGGAAGGAGAACAGTTTGTATGGAAGCAGGGACTCCTCTACCGGATCACAGAGCCGCACCACACAGGGACGAGCCCCACTCTAAAACAACAGCTGGTAGTTCCCAAGAAGTATAGGCAGGAGTTACTGCGAATCTCTCATGATATACCCTTGGCTGGGCACTTTGGCGTCAGTCGCACCAGGCATCGTCTGACACAAAACTCCTTTTGGCCGGGGGTAACCTATGATGTTCGTCAGTACTGCCAGACCTGTGACAGTTGTCAGCGCATTGGCAAGAGGGGGGATAGTTGCAAGGCCAAATTACACCCCCTCCCCATTGTGGAGGAACCATTTAGCCGAGTAGCGGTCGATCTGATAGGGCCGTTAGCCAAACTCAGTCCGTCCGGGAAAAAGTATATATTGACAGTGGTAGATTATGCCACACGGTATCCAGAGGCAGTTGCGTTACCTAACATACTGGCAGAGACGGTGGCGGCCGCCCTGCTCCAGGTGTTCTCACGGGTTGGATTTCCCCGGGAGATTATCTCGGACCAGGGTACCCAGTTTACAGCAGAGGTGACCAACCAACTGTGGAAGCTGTGCGGCGTAAAGTCCATTAGAAGCGCCCCGTACCACCCGCAAACCAATGGGTTGTGTCAACGCTTTAACGGGACTTTTAAACAGCTCATTGGGACTTTTACCAGGACCTACAGGGACTGGGAGAAATTCTTGCCACACCTCCTATTTGCCTATCGGGAGGTGCCCCAAGAATCCACGGGGTTCTCCCCGTTCGAGCTGGTATACGGGAGACGGGTAAGGGGACCCCTAGACTTAGTGCTGGAACACTGGGAAGGGGAGGGCCTCATAGAAGGGGTACCTATTGTACCTTATGTGCTAGAATTCCGGGACCGCCTACAGGAGCTGACTCAGGCTGTACGTGAGAACATGCAGGCGACCCAGCAGCGCCAGCGCATATGGTACGATCGGAGGGCCAGAGAGCGCACTTTGGAAATAGGACAGAAGGTCCTGGTGTTAGAGCCCACTAAGCAGAATAAGTTTCAAGCTGCATGGCAGGGGCCCTACCAGGTAGTGGGGAAAATAGCCGACACAACCTATAATGTCGCCGATTGTGACGACCCCAGGGTTATCCGCATGTTCCACGTGAATATGCTGAAGCCCTACCGGGAGCGCCCTGAAGAGGTAGTGGCCATCTGTGCACCTGAAGCAGAAGATTTAGCCGGACTTCCCTTGCCGGATGTCTTAGGGGAAAGGACTCAGTCTAAAACATGGGACCAGGTACACTTGGGTGAAGACCTAGGCCCCCGGGAGAGACAGCAGGTGGAGGCGTTGTTGAGGCTGTGACAGAGGATGTTTTCAGAGAGACCGGGGTACACTCGCCTGGCACAACACATGGTTGAGACCCAGGATCAGACCCCACTGCGACAAAACCCCTTCCGCGTCCCTGAGTCTGTACGAGAGGGGATGCGACAAGAGATGTTGCGTTTAGGGGTCATGGAAGAGTCAGATAGTCCCTGGGCATCCCCCGTAGTGTTAGTGCCCAAGAAGGATGGGACTACACGGTTTTGTGTAGACAATCGTAAGCACAATGAGAAAACAGTGACGGATGCATACCCCATGCCGCGTGTGGATGAGTTGTTAGACCGGCTGGCGGGGGCAAAGTATTTGACCACCATCGATCTATGCAAAGGCTACTGGCAGATTCCCCTTAGTCCTGACGCTATTCCCAACTCGGCATTTGTCACCCCGTTCGGCTTATTCCAGTTTCGAGCTATGCCATTCGGGATGAAGAATGCCTCGGCGACCTTCCAAAGGCTGGCTGACCGGCTTCTGGATGGTCTCCAGGACTATGCTTGTGCCTACCTTGTCGACATCCCATCTACAGTGCGACATGGGAAGAGCATCTAAATCACCTAGAGACAGTATTGGACAGGATCCACCAGGCCGGAATCACCCTGAACCCAAACAAGTGTCACGTGGGCAAAGCAGAGGTTCAGTATTTAGGGCATTGGGTGGGAAGTGGGAAACAGCGACCATAACCAGCCAAGATTGAGGCCATAGCCAAATGGCCCATGCCACGCACTAAAACCCAGGTCATGGCGTTTCTAGGGACAGCGGGGTATTACAGGAAATTCGTTCCCAATTACAGCAGCGTAGCCAAGCCCCTCACTGATCTGACCCGTAAGAACCAACCCCGCCAGGTAACCTGGACCTCAGAGTGTGAGGAAGCCTTCCGCCAACTAAAGGACGCCCTCACCAATACCCCTGTATTGGCCGCACCCGATCCAACTAAACGTTTCCTTGTTCACACAGACGCTTCTATGTTTGGATTGGGGGCAGTACGGAGCCAAGTCGGGCCGGACGGCCAAGAACACCCGGTAGCTTACCTGAGTCGGAAACTACTGCCCCGTTAAGTAAGCTATGCGGCCATCGAGGAGTGCCTGGCGGTAGTATGGGCACTCAAGAAGTTGCAACCATATTTGTATGGACGACAGTGTTCCCTCCTAACGGACCATAATCCCCTAGGTCTGGCTTAATCGGGTCTCCGGAGACAACGCCAGATTGCTGCGGTGGAGTTTAGCGTACCCCTGGACTTCACCATCCACCACAGACCCGGCAAACAAAACGGTAACGCCGATGGACTGAGTCGACAAACGGAACTTGAACCAACCCCATAAACTTCGGTCATCCCCAAACCGATCCGTTGAGGATCAGACTGTGTATTCCGATCGCTTCGCTGAAAAGGGGGAGCCGTGTTACAGAACCACTCAGCACCCAGAATATGTTGTGCAGTTATATGTATGTATAATAGGTTCCATGTGAGATGCATGTCCCTAATGCATCAGCCCACAGGCTGCGCCCCTGGGCAGAGGGGACACGATATTCTCCTTTTGTCCGCCCTCCCCCCACCTTTGTAATACCCACAGTAAACATCGGCAGGCTCCGGCCACCTGCAGCTTTTGTAATGCATATCTGGCCTGCTGCTTTTCTATTGGCCTGCCCTCTGTATCTGTGTGATATATTCTGTGTCCTGTGAGTAAAGTGTCAGACTGGAAATACGTGGAAAAGCAGTGATCTTTTATATGCGCCCATGTAACCAAGGAATTCCAGCCAACGCAGAGCGGACCTCCGAAAACACGGGGTGGTACTGAAAGAGGTACCCCAGCCTGGGTAGACCCCGTTACATTCGCTGCTAAAGGGGCCGCACCCCAACACACAAACATCACACAGACAGCAACCCACAAGCACCAGACCACCACACACACAACACAAACACCACCCCATAAATACCACATGCACACCAGGACCACACAAGCATGCAAACACTCAGATGGATGCATCCTACGCATATGTTTGAACATTACTGAGCAGCAATATTGGTCAGGCGAACATGCCTCATAGTAAGATTGTCATTATTGCTTATTATACAGGGAGCTTTCATCACTGAAGCTGCGGAGGTAAAGTGGAAGCTGAGCTCTGATTGGTTGCTATGGGCAACTAGACAAGTCTGCCTGTGAGGCGGTTTTCATTCCGGAGATGTGAGCGCCTTCCGGTCATAGTAATACTGTGTGAGGGGCTCTCTGTATTTATCATCCATCCTATTACATCTCTTGTCAGTGTCAGGTGAATCCTAAAGGGTTGTATTACTAAGGACTGTTTTTTATAATGCCACCCAAAAAATCACCAGCTATTGGGCAAGTTCATCCAAAAGCTGAGAAAGCAAAATCGTAAATAATTGGCCATTAAATAAGCCTCGTTTGGTTGATGATCAAAGATCGGTCTCTGTGGCAACTATGGCTCAGACTTCCAGTGGAAATATGGGGGGGGGGGGTGGAGGGACTTTCCTAGATGCATCAGGAGGTTCTGGTAAAACATTTTTAATTAATTTGCTGCTTGCAGGAATTCGCCCAATGGCATTGTCTCAGCTGTTGCAACATCTGGGATGGCGGCTCTTTTAGATGGAGGCGCACGCTCGCTCAGCGCTAGGATCGCCCTTTAATCTAGCGCTGTCTGTAATATCGCTACGGGCTCTGGGAAGGGATTACAGACTTGGAAAGTAATTATTTGTGATGAATGTACCATGGCGTACAAGAAAGCGGTCCCTGATCGCACCTTGAAAGATCTGCGGGGCACGGATCGTTTAATGGGGGGAATTGTCGTAATTTGTGCCGGTGACTTCTGCCAGACATTACCTGTTGTTAAGGGAGCAACAGCAGCGGACGAGCTGCATGCCCGACTAATGTCTACTTAATCTGAGGATACATGCTCAGAAGGAAACGCTTACTACTAATGTGCGGGGTCATGTGATGGAAATACAACTGCGGACACATTTACACACCAGCTACTACGCCTTGGAGAGGACACGTTCCCTACTGATCCCACTACTGGCCTCATTTCCTTTCCAGAAGATTTTTGTGAAGTGACATCTTCGGTAATGGAACTTATTGACCGGGATTTCCCTGATATTTGTAACAATGTTAACAGCCATCAGTGGCTTTGTGAACGTGCGATCCTAGCGCCTAAAAATGAGTGTCCACTCCATAAATCTAACAATTCAGGGAAGGCTGGTCTTCAGTCATGGAGTGAACAAGCCCTAATGTAGCCATCATTGGAGCCTCCTGGAATGCCACTGCATAAGCTCACTTTAACCCCTTAATGACCACTGATACGCCTTTTAATAGCGGTAGTTAAGGGTACTTTAACCAGAGTGCTACAAGGGAGCTGCCCCCCAGCAACCAGACCTGAAGTGCTGCAAGGGAGCTGCCCCCCCCAGCAACCAGACCAGAAGTGCTACAAGGGAGCTGCCCCCCCAGCAACCAGACCTGAAGTGATACAAGGGAGCTGCTCCCCCAGCAACCAGACCTGAAGTGCTGCAAGGGAGCTGCTCCCCCAGCAACCAGACCTGAAGTGCTGCAAGGGAGCTGCTCCCCCAGCAACCAGACCTGAAGTGCTACAAGGGAGCTGCCCCCCCAGCAACCAGACCTGAAGTGCTACAAGGGAGCTGCCCCCCCAGCAACCAGACCTGAAGTGCTACAAGGGAGCTGCCCCCCAGCAACCAGACCTGAAGTGCTACAAGGGAGCTTCCCGCCCAGCAACCAGACCTGAAGTGCTACAAGGGAGCTGCTCCCCCAGCAACCAGACCTGAAGTGCTACAAGGGAGCTGCCCCCCCAGCAACCAGACCTGAAGTGATACAAGGGAGCTGCTCCCCCAGCAACCAGACCTGAAGTGATACAAGGGAGCTGCTCCCCCAGCAACCAGACCTGAAGTGATACAAGGGAGCTGCTCCCCCAGCAACCAGACCTGAAGTGATACAAGGGAGCTGCCCCCCCAGCAACCAGACCAGAAGTGCTACAAGGGAGCTGCTCCCCCAGCAACCAGACCTGAAGTGCTACAAGGGAGCTGCCCCCCCAGCAACCAGACCTGAAGTGATACAAGGGAGCTGCTCCCCCAGCAACTAGACCTGAAGTGCTGCAAGGGAGCTGCCCCCCCAGCAACCAGACCTGAAGTGCTACAAGGGAGCTGCCCCCCCAGCAACCAGACCTGAAGTGCTACAAGGGAGCTGCTCCCCCAGCAACCAGACCTGAAGTGCTACAAAGAAAGGAGCCGCACCTAGTGCCTGAAGGCCAGGGACATGTCACTACAATGGTTTTAACATTTTATTATAAAAACACATAACAGCAACAAGGAGACAGCAGTGCACCAAGGAGACGGTGTATGCAGACAGCAGTGCACCCACGCAGTGGTGTACACAGACGGCATACGAAGATGGTGGTGCACCCAGGAGACGGCAGGGTTCACTCCAGGGCCTTGCACTTCTCCAGGATCCATCCCTCCATGTTCTCCCGGTAAGTTTCTCCCGTCGGACGCTCTCTTAGCTTTATGTTCACTGCAATGTAAGCAGAGGAGACTGTGAGGAGTGCGGCGCAATGACAGATGGAGGGGCACACAAGAGAAAACGCCACTACACAACGCCAACTCAGAAGAACTGTCTCCATTTAGTTAGTCCTGGAGTCTCCTCGCCATGCTTCACGTGCTGATGATAACTGAGGACAGTAGCTGTCCAGGCTCAGGATCATGTTCCAGCATGGAAAGCCAGCAGGCCCCCCCCCCCGACCGCTACCACCATCAGCCTGACATGTAGGAAGTGGCTGGGAAATCCATTCCTGTTGCACAGGAAGGCGCACCGGGAATGCTCCCACTTCCTGACAGCAGAGTCTCTGGAAGTTCTGGCTGGAGTGACGCCATATACCGGAGCGCACATCACCTGCCTGCATCAGAACCTCGGAGTCCAGGACAACCCTTTCTTATCAGAGTAAAATGACAAGATAGGCGTCTGACTGCAGAGGGTGGCACAATGACAGGGGGCGAGACATGCAGCCGGAGGGGCGAGACATGCAGCCGGAGTGTGCGCAGAGTAGTCACCTGCTGCGCGCCTTCCTCCGCTCGCTCCAGCCTCTCCAGCTCTTTCTTGGCCTGCAGCAGCCTCCTCTGTATGGCCTGATCCTCCTGCCAATAACATCCACATTCAATGTGCAGCCGCTCAAAACAGCCCCCTGCACAGCGGCCCCCAGACACACACAACAGGGTACAGGCGACAGCAGCTACTGGATCCATACAGGTCTAATGGGAGTTGTATGTCCAGCTGATCCACCGTCACTTTGTAACATTTATTTAATGCGCAGGGTCTTCTAGATTTCTCATAGCAGCCTTCAGTGTAAAGAATGGAGGCTTTCATTCTGCTAGTCTTGGCCACAGACTGGGTTCAGTGACACTGAAATCCTCCAGAATGTCGGAGGGTGGTCAATGACCTCCAGGGGCCAAAGTCTGGGAAGGAGGGCATAACCTCCTCTCCAGGAGCCAATGTCAGAGCAGGGACTATATCCTCCTCCAGGGGTCAAAACATCCTCAAGGGGCCAATGTCAGAGGGGGGGTTAACCTCCACCTGGGGCTGATGTTGTGGAGGGTGCTCCAGGGCCCAATATGGGGGGAGGGGGATGTGACCATAGCCTCCTCCAGGGGCCGATGCCGGATGAGACACAGTGGGAAATAACACATAGGCAGAAGACTGGTATGTAACAAGCTGCAGACGTTGTGAGCGCCCCCTACCTTCTGCTCCAGGTAGGCCTGCTGGTTGTAGCACTTTCTGAGCTTTTGGATGGCGAGGTTTCTCTGTGGAGAGGGGACAGCATTACACACGTTACGTAGAGGGGAGAGGGCGTTACGCTGCGCCATGCGGGGTCCTACCT
This sequence comes from Dendrobates tinctorius, assembly GCF_039654945.1. Lineage (NCBI taxonomy): Eukaryota > Metazoa > Chordata > Amphibia > Anura > Dendrobatidae > Dendrobates > Dendrobates tinctorius. The sequence goes on along the minus strand of NW_027361928.1, from coordinate 357,313 downwards.
TGTGCAGATCCGATAATTTCTGATGCCGCATTAATGCCTCCTTATGTGGAAACTGACGGCGACATAACAGACAAGCCATCTTCTTCCAATCTGTCACATCGTCACGGGTGACCGCAGTGCTGGGTGCAGCGGGCTTTGGGGTAGGTTTTCGAGCGGCTCTTGGAGATGGTGGGGGAGGCTGCAACGCTTCCTCCTCTTCCTCGCTGTCATCACCATATTCCCCCAGAAGCTTTATTAGAGGGTTGTCTTTTGGCTGCAGAGAAAGGATGAAAACACTAGCGAGCGTGCACAGACAAGGCGCTATCGGAGCGTGCTCGATTGCTAATGGAGTATCTACAGCATGCTCGAATACTATATACGAGTCCCCGTGGCTGCATGGTCTTGTGTGTTAGACAGCTGCAACACATGCAGGGATTGTCTATTTGTTCGGCCATCACACGAGACATGCAGCCGCGGGGACGCGTACATAGTATTCGAGCATGCTGTAGATACTCCATTAGCACTCGAGCACCCTCCGATAACGCCTTGTCTGTGCACGCTCATCACTTATAAGGAGTAGATATCAGTCGGCTGAGACACCACCAGGAATTACACATGTACAGAAATTACCTCTGGAGGCGGCTCAATAATGTTTGTCACTGGAGGGGGCAGCGGTCTCTTAAACGGATCCTTTTCCAAATCCTGAAAATAAAAACAAACAGTGAGCAAGCATAAAAAGACCAGGGATGGTGGAGGGGAGGGCGAGCGTGCAGCACAGGGTGGTGGAGGGGAGGGTGAGCGCGCAGGGCGGCGAAGGGCGAGTAAGCAGCGCAGGTCCTAGGATGGGAAGGGAGAGCGCGCAGCGCAGGTCCTAGGATGGGCGAGCGCGCAGCGCAGAGCCTCGGATGGGAAAGGCGAGCGCGCAGTGCAAGGCGGCGAAGGGAGAGCACGCAGCACAGGGCGGAGGATGGGAAGCGCGAGAGCGCAGCACAGAGCGGAGGATGGGGAGGGCGAGCGCGCAGCACAGGGCGGAGGATGAGTGCGCAACACAAGGAGGAGGGGAGGGTGAGCGTGCAGCACAAGGCAGCAGTGGGGAGGGAAAGCGTGCAGCACAAGGCGGCGGAGGCACTCCATCACCCGCTCACCTTCTCCTCAGTGAAGCCTCTTCTCCTCGGCGGGCGGCTCGCTGGCTCCTTTCTGCTGCTACCTGGAGTTTGGTTACGATCATCCGTTTTACGCTGAGGAGACATGGCGGAATATCAGAGGAACAGGCAGGACAGGTGTTGTAGTACCTGCTTACTGCATCATCTCCATCAGATTCTTGCCGCCTCCAGGAAAGCTGAATGACAGTCAGGACGTCAGCCTTACAGTCCCAGATCTGGGGGACAGCCAGGCATCTGCACATTCACCACAGCTGATGCCCAAACCTACAGAGTAACTACAATAGCTCTTACACTCCAGAGCTGAACTCACAATTCCACTGACATTGGAAACCGTCAGTAAGCTTGTGGATAGACAGCAGTGTAGCTGGGATCTTATAATGCCTTCAGGGGGTGGGGGGACAGCGTTTCGCTCTTTTCAGTTTTGAATTGTGATTGCAGCTCTTGAGTTGGAAGAATACGCACCCCAGAATAAGGTGGGTCCAGAGCTTACCTGATTTTTGGAGTTACTGGTTTGACGGTTCACATATCTGCCAGATCTGGGGTCATAAATCGGACGGTCAGCTGATGCAAAAGAAAATAATAATTAACAAATGAAGTAAAAATCTTCCTCAAAGTCAAAATTAAGAGCGACACTCCTGCCGGGATCCGGCTAGGATCAGGACCCTCTCCCCGATCTTACTGTGCCCCTTGCGTCCGGCATGAGCGGCAGCCCACTTTTGCGCTCGGCGTCTCCCGTTCTGCAAACAGATAAACAAGTGGTTATGGTGGTCCGTGACAACGGCGTCCGCAGGAGGCGGGGGGGATTACATGGACTCACCCTCCTTGCTGCAGAGGAAACGTTTCTCTTTTTAGTGAGCCTGTGGAGATGTGGAAAGGAGGTGAATATTCACTACTGTGCTGCCTGATATTAGCGCATCATGTATGGAAGGCAGTATGTGACCGGCCTCTCCAATGGGTCTCCTGACCCGATCACTGCCACGGTCATGTACACAATGGGCTTGTTCTGGTGTTGTCATGGCTGCAGCTGTGTATGGACTTACTGTCATTTGACCTTAAAGTGCCCCGGGCAGCAGGATTGTGCTCGGTGACTACAGGCAGCGTCAGGTCGGCGTCAGCAGAATTGTGCTCGGTGACTACAGTGTCAGGTCGGTGTCAGCAGGATTGTGCTCAGTGACTACAGGCAGTGTCAGGTCGGCGTCAGCAGGATTGTGCTCGGTGACTACAGGCAGCGTCAGGTCGGTGTCAGCAGGATTGTGCTCAGTGACTACAGGCAGTGTCAGGTCGGCGTCAGCAGGATTGTGCTCGGTGACTACAGGCAGCGTCAGGTCGGCGCCAGCAGGATTGTGCTCGGTGACTACAGGCAGCGTCAGGTCGGCGTCAGCAGGATTGTGCTCGGTGACTACAGGCAGCGTCAGGTCGGCGTCAGCAGGATTGTGCTCGGTGACTACAGGCAGTGTCAGGTCGGCGTCAGCAGGATTGTGCTCGGTGACTACAGTGTCAGGTCGGTGTCAGCAGGATTGTGCTCAGTGACTACAGGCAGTGTCAGGTCGGCGTCAGCAGGATCGTGCTCGGTGACTACAGGCAGCGTCAGGTCGGCGTCAGCAGGATTGTGCTCGGTGACTACAGGCAGCGTCAGGTCGGCGTCAGCAGGATTGTGCTCGGTGACTACAGGCAGCGTCAGGTCGGCGTCAGCAGGATTGTGCTCGGTGACTACAGGCAGCGTCAGGTCGGCGTCAGCAGGATTGTGCTCGGTGACTACAGGCAGCGTCAGGTCGGCGTCAGCAGGATTGTGCTCGGTGACTACAGGCAGTGTCAGGTCGGCGTCAGCAGGATTGTGCTCGGTGACTACAGTGTCAGGTCGGTGTCAGCAGGATTGTGCTCAGTGACTACAGGCAGTGTCAGGTCGGCGTCAGCAGGATTGTGCTCGGTGACTACAGGCAGCGTCAGGTCGGCGTCAGCAGGATTGTGCTCGGTGACTACAGGCAGTGTCAGGTCGGCGTCAGCAGGATTGTGCTCGGTGACTACAGTGTCAGGTCGGTGTCAGCAGGATTGTGCTCAGTGACTACAGGCAGTGTCAGGTCGGCGTCAGCAGGATCGTGCTCGGTGACTACAGGCAGCGTCAGGTCGGCGTCAGCAGGATTGTGCTCGGTGACTACAGGCAGCGTCAGGTCGGCGTCAGCAGGATTGTGCTCGGTGACTACAGGCAGCGTCAGGTCGGCGTCAGCAGGATTGTGCTCGGTGACTACAGGCAGTGTCAGGTCGGCGTCAGCAGGATTGTGCTCGGTGACTACAGTGTCAGGTCGGTGTCAGCAGGATTGTGCTCAGTGACTACAGGCAGTGTCAGGTCGGCGTCAGCAGGATTGTGCTCGGTGACTACAGGCAGCGTCAGGTCGGCGTCAGCAGGATTGTGCTCGGTGACTACAGGCAGTGTCAGGTCGGCGTCAGCAGGATTGTGCTCGGTGACTACAGTGTCAGGTCGGTGTCAGCAGGATTGTGCTCAGTGACTACAGGCAGTGTCAGGTCGGCGTCAGCAGGATCGTGCTCGGTGACTACAGGCAGCGTCAGGTCGGCGTCAGCAGGATTGTGCTCGGTGACTACAGGCAGCGTCAGGTCGGCGTCAGCAGGATTGTGCTCGGTGACTACAGGCAGCGTCAGGTCGGCGTCAGCAGGATTGTGCTCGGTGACTACAGGCAGTGTCAGGTCGGCGTCAGCAGGATTGTGCTCGGTGACTACAGTGTCAGGTCGGTGTCAGCAGGATTGTGCTCAGTGACTACAGGCAGTGTCAGGTCGGCGTCAGCAGGATTGTGCTCGGTGACTACAGGCAGCGTCAGGTCGGCGTCAGCAGGATTGTGCTCGGTGACTACAGGCAGTGTCAGGTTGGCGTCAGCAGGATTGTGCTCGGTGACTACAGTGTCAGGTCGGTGTCAGCAGGATTGTGCTCGGTGACTACAGGCAGTGTCAGGTCGGCGTCAGCAGGATCGTGCTCGGTGACTACAGTGTCAGGTCGGTGTCAGCAGGATTGTGCTCAGTGACTACAGACAGTGTCAGGTCGGTGTCAGCAGGATTGTGCTCGGTGACTACAGGCAGTGTCAGGTCGGTGTCAGCAGGATTGTGCTCAGTGACTACAGTGTCAAGTCGGTGTCAGCAGGATTGTGCTCAGTGACTACAGAGTGTCAGGTTGGTGTCAGCAGGATTGTGCTCAGTGACTACAGGCTGTGTCAGGTCGGTGTCAGCAGGATTGTGCTCAGTGACTACAGACTGTCAGCAGGATTGTGCTCGGTGACTACAGACAGTGTCAGGTCGGTGTCAGCAGGATTGTGCTCAGTGACTACAGGCTGTGTCAGGTCGGTGTCAGCAGGACTGTGCTCAGTGACTACAGGCAGTGTCAAGTCGATGTCAGCAGGATTGTGCTCAGTGACTACAGGCTGTGTCAGGTCGGTGTCAGCAGGATTGTGCTCAGTGACTACAGTGTCAAGTCGGTGTCAGCAGGATTGTGCTCAGTGACTACAGGCAGTGTCAGGTCGGCAGGATTGTGCTCAGTGACTACAGGCAGTGTCAGGTCGGTGTCAGCAGGATTGTGCTCAGTGACTACAGGCAGTGTCAGGTCGGCAGGATTGTGCTCAGTGACTACAGGCAGTGCCAGGTCGGCAGGATTGTGCTCAGTGACTACAGGCAGTGCCAGGTCGGCAGGATTGTGCTCAGTGACTACAGGCAGTGCCAGGTCGGCAGGATTGTGCTCAGTGACTACAGGCAGTGTCAGGTCGGCAGGATTGTGCTCAGTGACTACAGGCAGTGTCAGGTCGGTGTCAGCAGGATTGTGTTCAGTGACTACAGGCAGTGTCAGGTCGGCAGGATTGTGCTCAGTGACTACAGGCAGTGTCAGGTCGGTGTCAGCAGGATTGTGCTCAGTGACTACAGGCAGTGTCAGGTCAGCAGGATTGTGCTCAGTGACTACAGGCAGTGTCAGGTCGGCAGGATTGTGCTCAGTGACTACAGGCAGTGCCAGGTCGGCAGGATTGTGCTCAGTGACTACAGGCAGTGTCAGGTCGGCAGGATTGTGCTCAGTGACTACAGGCAGTGCCAGGTCGGCAGGATTGTGCTCAGTGACTACAGGCAGTGTCAGGTCGGCAGGATTGTGCTCAGTGACTACAGGCAGTGTCAGGTCGGTGTCAGCAGGATTGTGCTCAGTGACTACAGGCAGTGTAAGGTCGGCAGGATTGTGCTCAGTGACTACAGGCAGTGTCAGGTCGGCAGGATTGTGCTCAGTGACTACAGACAGTGTCAGGTCGGTGTCAGCAGGATTGTGCTCAGTGACTACAGGCAGTGTCAGGTCGGTGTCAGCAGGATTGTGCTCAGTGACTACAGGCAGTGTCAGGTCGGCAGGATTGTGCTCAGTGACTACAGGCAGTGTCAGGTAATAGAAGCAACAAGGCACTCTTCAAATAAATGGTAGTAGGTGCACAAGTATGGTCTCCAGCCCACGTAATAATGTAAAAGAACTTGGCACTCAAATGACAAAGTGGATTAGATCCTTTGTTTTATTTGCATCCAGATTGTATGTTAAACGTTTTAGATCTGACAATGCATCTTCATCAGAACTTCTCTACAAAAGCATATATACAAAAATAGAAACAAATCTATATTATTGAGTGTCATATTTTTAGAGAAGATAACAAACATTAGAATGCATAAGAATAATATATACTTCAAGAAACAAGGTTGAGCTATTGTCAAGGAATATAAATCTTGTCAACAGTATCTTGAAGGTGAATCCCAGGTGTGAAGTGACCCGTGAGGTAAGGTATATAAATCGATGTTAAGGAGATATCCGCCAAAAATACCTATAAAATCTACATCAGAGGTGAAACCATGATCAAGGATATTATGGAGTTCCGGTAACAAGGTGCCGACCAAAAAGTGAAAGGTGACAGTAATACACGTGATGTGGAAAATATGTGTTTCCTAAAAAAGAGCAAAGAAAGAATCCTATATAGCGGGATCTTTAAATGATTATCATATGCAGAAAATATTGACAAATGCTTAATGGTATTAGTGCAAGTGAGTGACCGCAGGAACCTCTTTAGAGTGAATATTAATAGTCCCTGGACTTAATATATACCTGAATTTAATATATATAAGGAGAGGTAATGCGCTGGTATAGTGATCTAAGGCACTTATTTTGTGTGGCGCTGCAATGACAAAAATGAAAAGGATTGCCCAATATTGCTTAATATATATCACTCCTGGTGCGATGTGGAAAACTATGTATTATATTACCTGCTTCCTCTAGCCTCAAATATCCTGCGGTGTGACCGCTGAAGTGGATGACGCCAGGGAAACTGCGGTGTGACCGCTGAAGTGGAGGTCGCCAGGGAAACCGCTGTGTGACCGCTGAAGTGGAGGACGCCAGGGAAACCGTGGTGTGCCCGCTGAAGTGGAGGACGCCAGGGAAACCGCGGTGTGACCGCTGAAGTGGAGGACGCCAGGTCACTAGAATGTATTTCCGGGTTTATATGACCCAGCGGGGACACTCCCCTAGCTGCGTCATCATGTCTGTACCCTCCTGGCATAGCGGTCACGTGTAGCCTGGGGTGGACAAACCTGTCCACGTCATCGCGCCTGCGTCTTGCAGATCCAGCGTTCATACTAATCTATGGAGGAGCGCGCCTGCGCTATTGCTTCTCCCATGTTATAGTCAGGACAAGGCGAGAGGTGTGACTGAGCGTCACCGCATAATGGTCACATGATATATTCATCTTGCGCCTCGATAGAAGAGGGTATGATAGGACAAAGAAGCTCAAAAAAAGAGAGAGGCCTATTGGATTTTCACTCTACAGACCTTGGAGCCCAAAGGACTCAAACAGAGACTATGACACAGAGTTTTCTGTGATATGAACGGTCGTTGACTGATATTGTGGACATTTCGAATGCTTTGTGTTTTAAAGAACCTATTTTGACCATTATTTTTTCTTCTTTCATATAGAATCGTTAGAATTGGCTCTTCACTTCCTCACAGGGAACAACTGTTTCACCTGGTATAGTATTTTTTCACCGCCATCTTTACGTTTACACAGGACGTTCATTTCCCCATATGACAAGGTTAAAACCAATCTGATATAGTTTATTCTTACTATACATCCGAGTTTCCACACTAACTCCCCTTAGTCTAAAGAATCTTAAAGACATTTTACCTACATTTTTTTAAAGAACGTAGGTAACATACATCCAATTAGTTTAATAACAGTGTTATCTTTCCCTTATTAGAATGTCTTGTCAATAATCCTTATATTTAGTCACATAGATCTTTCAAGTGAGGCTAATATACATAAACTTAAACGAAATAAGTAACGTAGGCGCAAGATGAATGTATCATGTGACCATTATGCGGTGACGCTCAGTCACACCTCTCGCCTGACTATAACTTGGGAGAAGCAATAGCGCAGGCGCGCTCCATAGATTAGTATGACCGCTGGATCTGCAAGATGCAGGCGCGATGACGTGGACAGGTTTGTCCACCCCGGGCTACACGTGACCGCTATGCCAGGAAGGTACCGACATGATGACGCAGCTAGGGGAGTGTCCCCGCCGGGTCATATAAACCCGGAAATACATTCTAGTGACCTGGCGTCCTTCATTTCAGCGGTCACACCGCGGTTTCCCTGGCGTCCTCCACTTCAGCGGGCACACCGCGGTTTCCCTGGCGTCCTCCACTTCAGCAGGCACACCGCGGTTTCCCTGGCGTCCTCCACTTCAGCGGTCACACCGCAGGATATTTGAGGCTAGAGGAAGCAGGTAATATAATACATAGTTTTCCACATCGCACCAGGAGTGATATATATTAAGCAATATTGGGCAATCCTTTTCATTTTTGTCATTGCAGCGCCACACAAAATAAGTTCCTTAGATCACTATACCAGCGCATTACCTCTCCTTATATATACTAAATTCAGGTATATATTAAGTCCAGGGACTATTAATATTCACTCTAAAGAGGTTCCTGCGGTCACTCACTTGTACTACTACCATTAAGCATTTGTCAATATTTTCTGCATATGATAATCATTTAAAGATCCCGCTATATAGGATTCTTTCTTTGCTCTTTTTTAGGAAAGACATATTTTCCACATCACGTGTATTACTGTCACCTTTCACTTTTTGGTCGGCACCTTGTTACCGGAACTCCATAATATCCTTGATCATAGTTTCACCTCTGATGTAGATTTTATAGGTATTTTTGGCGGATATCTCCTTAACATCGATTTATATACCTTACCTCACGGGTCACTACACACCTGGGATTCACCTTCAAGATACTGTTGACAAGATTTATATTCCTTGACAATAGTTCAACCTTGTTTCTTGAAGTATATATCATTGTTATGCATTCTAATGTTTATCTTCTCTAAAAATATGACACTCAATAATATAGATTTGTTTCTATTTTTGGATATATGCTTTCTTAGAGAAGTTCTGATGAAGATCCATTGTCAGATCTAAAACGTTTAACATACAATCTGGATGCAAATAAAACAAAGGATCGAATCCACTTTGTCATTTGAGTGCCAAGTTCTTTTACATTACAGGCAGTGTCAGGTCGGCAGGATTGTGCTCAGTGACTACAGGCAGTGTCAGGTCGGTGTCGGCAGGATTGTGCTCAGTGACTACAGGCAGTGTCAGGTCGGTGTCGGCAGGATTGTGCTCAGTGACTACGGTCATGGGCAAAAGTTTAGAGAATGACACAAATATTATATTGTCACATGATCTGCTGGCCTCTGGTTTTTATGTGTGTTTGTCAGATGTTTTTATCACATACAGAAATATAATTGCAATCATATTATGAGTAGCAAAAGGTTATATTGACAGTTAGAATGAGTTAATGCAGCAAGTCAATATTTGCAGTGTTGACCCTTCTTCTTCAGGACCTCAGCAATTCTCCCTGGCATGCTCTCAATCACCTTCTGGATCAAATCCTGACTGATAGCAGTCCATTCTTGCAAAATCAATGCTTTTATTTTGTCTGAATTTGAAGGTTTTTGTTTGTCCACCCGTCTCTTGATGATTGACCACAAGTTCTCAATGGGATTAAGATCTGGGGAGTTTCCAGGCCATGGTCCCAAAATCTCTATGTTTTGTTCCCTGAGCCATTTAGTTATCACCTTTGCTTTATGGCAAGGTGCTCCATCATGTTGAAAAAGGCATTGTTGATCGCCAAACTGCTCTTGGACGGTTGGGAGAAGTTGCTCTTGGAGGACATTCTGGTACCATTCTTTATTCATGGCTGTGTTTTTAGGCAAGACTGAGAGAGAGCCCATTCCCTTGGCTGAGAAGCCACCCCACACATGAATGGTTTCAGGATGCTTGACAGTTGGCATGAGACAAGACTGGTGGTAGCGCTCACCTGGTCTTCTCCGAATAAGCCGTTTTCCAGATGTCCCAAACAATCGAAAAGGGGATTCATCAGAGAAAATGACTTTACCCCAGTCCTCAGCAGTCCACTCCCTGTACCTCTTGCAGAATATCAGTCTGTCCATGATGTTTTTTTCTGGAGAGAAGTGGCTTCTTTGCTGCCCTCCTTGAGACCAGGCCTTGCTCCAAGAGTCTCCGCCTCACAGTGCGTGCAGATGCACTCACACCTGCCTGCTGCCATTCCTGAGCAAGCTCTGCACTGCTGGTTGCCCGATCCCGCAGCTGAAACACTTGTAAGAGACGGTCCTGGCGCTTGCTGGTCTTTCTTGGGCGCCCTGGAGCCTTTTTGGCAACAAGGGAACCTCTCTCCTTGAAGTTCTTGATGATGCGATAGATTGTTGACTGAGGTGCAATCTTTCTAGCTGCAATACTCTTCCCTGTTAGGCCATTTTTGTGCAGTGCAATGATGACTGCACGTGTTTCTTTAGAGATAACCATGGTTAACAGAAGAGAAACAATGATGCCAAGCACCAGCCTCCTTTTAAAGTGTCCAGTGGTGTCATTCTTACTTAATCATGACAGATTGATCTCCAGCCCTGTCCTGATCAACACCCACACCTGTGTTAATGGAGCAATCACTGAAACGATGTTAGCTGGTCCTTTTAAGGCAGGGCTGCAATGATGTTGAAATGTGTTTTGGGGGATAAAGTTAATTTTCTAGGCAAATATTGACTTTGCAAGTAATTGCTGTTAAGCTGATCACTCTTTATAACATTCTGGAGTATATGCAAATTCCCATTAGAAAAAATGAGGCAGTAGACTTTGTAAAAATTAATTTTTGTGTCATTCTCAAAACTTTTGGCCATGACTGTACAGGCAGTGTCAGGTCGGCAGGATTGTGCTCAGTGACTACAGGCAGAGTCAGGTCGGTAGGATTGTGCTCAGTGACTACAGGCAGAGTCAGGTCGGTAGGATTGTGCTCAGTGACTACAGGCAGAGTCAGGTCGGTGTCGGCAGGATTGTGCTCAGTGACTACAGGCAGTGTCAGGTCGGTAGGATTGTGCTCAGTGACTACAGGCAGTGTCAGGTCGGTAGGATTGTGCTCAGTAACTACAGGCAGTGTCAGGTCGGTAGGATTGTGCTCAGTGACTACAGGCAGTGTCAGGTCGGTAGGACTGTGCTCAGTGACTACAGGCAGTGTCAGGTCGGTAGGATTGTGCTCAGTGACTACAGGCAGTGTCAGGTCGGCAGGATTGTGCTCAGTGACTACAGGCAGTGTCAGGTCGGCAGGATTGTGCTCAGTGACTACAGGCAGTGTCAGGTCGGCAGGATTGTGCTCAGTGACTACAGGCAGTGTCAGGTCGGCAGGATTGTGCTCAGTGACTACAGGCAGTGTCAGGTCGGCGTCAGCAGGATTGTGCTTAGCGATTACAGGCAGTGTCAGGTCGGCAGGATTGTGCTCAGTGACTACAGGCAGTGTCAGGTCGGCGTCAGCAGGATTGTGCTCAGTGACTACAGGCAGTGTCAGGTCGGCGTCAGCAGGATTGTGCTCAGTGACTACAGGCAGTGTCAGGTCGGCGTCAGCAGGATTGTGCTCAGTGACTACAGGCAGTGTCAGGTCGGCGTCAGCAGGATTGTGCTCAGTGACTACAGGCAGTGTCAGGTCGGCAGGATTGTGCTCAGTGACTACAGGCAGTGTCAGGTCGGCGTCAGCAGGATTGTGCTCAGTGACTACAGGCAGTGTCAGGTCGGCGTCAGCAGGATTGTGCTCAGTGACTACAGGCAGTGTCAGGTCGGCGCAGTTATACTGATTACACCGATACCTGCTGATGAAATTCGTCTTGTGGTTGTTGTGGAATCTTTATTGTGAGTTCTGAGTTAATGATATGCTCATGCTCCGGGGCAGCCTGTGGGCGGGGCTGTGGGGATACTGCTCATATTCATGTGTATGGCTTCTGACAGGTCACTGATCCCTCACTGACACACCCCCTAATTTACATAATGACTATATATTGAGGAAGAAAGCGCCTGCGCTGCAGCATGATCGCATGTGTAATGTGCATTTAATTCTGTTATTTAAAACTATAAATTCATGCAGTAGCAGATGTCGGCGATCCAATAGCGGGTACTGTGCAGGCACCGGTGGCGCCATCTTGCTAGAGAAAAAAAAAATTGTCTCCACTAAGATGGCGCCTGCGCAGTAACCGCTTTTGGATCTCTGATAGCTGATAGGCCGGTTTCACATTTGTGTTAAAGGCCGCAGCGTCGGCCTGCGCATGGCCGCCGCTAAGCCCCGCCCCCTGCCGCGCCTCCGCCGGTAGCTCCGCCTCCGGGACCATGATGCTGCATGCATCCTCTATCTTTATCACTGAGGACGCAGGCCGTGCGCAGTATGCGTTTGGCGGCGCCTGCGTCCTTTTGACGGTGCTCCGACCAGTGCCAAACACAACCTGATGCACTTTGGTTGCGCTCGGCGCACCGTCAAAAGGACGCAGGCGCCGCCAAACGTATACTGTGCACGACCTGCGTCCTCAGTGATAAAGACAGGGGACGCATGACGCGTCATGCGCCCGGAGGCGGAGCTACCGGCGGAGGTGCGGCAGGGGGCGGGGCTTAGTGGCGGCCGTGCGCAGGCCGACGCTGTGGCCTTTAACGCAAATGTGAAACCGGCCTAACTGCGCAAGCGCGGCCAGTGCGATTTTCAGACTTTTTTTCATTAATTTATTTATAGCTTTAAATAAAAGAATTAAATGCACATTACACATGCGATCATGCTGCAGCGCAGGCGCTTTTTCCCTCAATATATAACATTCATTATGTAAATTAGGGGGCGTGTCAGTGAGGGATCAGTGACCTGTCAGAAGCCATACACATGAATATATGAGCAGTACCCCCACAGCCCTTCACACATCCCCCACAGCTCCGCCCACACACGAATATGTAAGCAGAGCACCACAAAGCTCCGCCCACAGCACAGAATCTCAGTAACTGAAAACTACAAATGCAGATTCCACAACAACCACAAGACGGATTCATCCTCAGGTATCGGTGTAATCAGTATAACGGCACCGACCTGACACTGTCTGTAGTCACTGAGCACAATCCTGCTGACAGGTCACCTTAATGTTAAAGCCCTCAGATGTTACCATGGTGACCCCAGAGCAACCACAATAGCACAATTCACAAGCACCAGATCAAGTTCAGCTTTGGAAAGTGGAATTACTGTAGAAAGTCAGTTTTAATTCTCATGTCAGAGACTACCGGGCGTCGATGGCAGGTCGGACACTTAACACTCACTTTCTATCCGCATGAGCCAAGTATATGGTCACCGGCTTCCCTTCAATTGAGAGCGGAGGTATCCGGGTACGCATCAACGTGGTGAGACGGACGGCTTCCTACAAGAGGAGTATACGGTATATACACACCAACAAAGTAAGAGAACCCCCCAGCGGAGACAGTCAAGGCGAGTTCTACATGAATTCCCTGAAGAGCGAGAATCAGACTTTCATTGTGAAATGTGGTTCAGAAAAAAGTACAAACACAACTCAAGAAACTGGCCTGGACTTGGGCAGAGTGCAAGGGATATCAAAAAGTCTACACACCCTTGATAAATGCCAGGTTTCTGTCACGTAAAATAATCCTGCTAGGAAGAAATACTGCAAGACTTCTCCCCCATAACCTGCAAAATTCACTGAGAAACAAATGGAAATCATTTTGACAGAACATAAAAATACCTACAATAATGTGGTTGCATAAGTGTGCACACCCTCATATCAGGGCTGGGGTTGTACTCCGAATCAGCCAATCACACAAAGTAGTCAGCCCTCGGCCGCCGTCATTTACAGCGACTGATTAACCCCAGAGAAAGCTGCTCGCTGAGGATTTTTCTGACATGTTCTGGTCTGTAAACAGCTGACAACACAGCAAAGGATCTCAGTGTGGAAGGTTGTCAGGGGAAGAAATTAAAACATTTCTCAAGCATCAGAGGGCGCCATACACAGGAGATGTCCCCGCAATCTGTGGTGACCTGAAGAGGGCGCCGTACACAGGAGATGTCCCCGTAATCTGTGGAGTCCTGAAGAGGGCGCCGTACACAGGAGATGTCCCCGTAATCTGTGGAGTCCTGAAGAGGGCGTCGTACACAGGAGATGTCCCCGTAATCTGTGGAGTCCTGAAGAGGGCGCCGTACACAGGAGATGTCCCCGCTATCTGTGGTGACCTGAAGAGGATGCGGTATGCAGGAGATGTCCCCGCAATCTGTGGTGACCTGAAGAGGGCGCCGTACACAGGAGATGTCCCCACAATCTGTGTTGTCCTGAAGAGGACGCCTTACACAGGAGATGTCCCCGCAATCTGTGGTGACCTGAAGAGGACGCCGTACACAGGAGATGTCCCCGCAATCTGTGGTGACCTGAAGAGGGCGCTGTACACAGGAGATGTCCCCGCAATCTGTGGTGACCTGAAGAGGGCACCATACACAGATGTCCCCGCAATCTGTGGTGACCTGAAGAGGGCGCCGTACACAGGAGATGTCCCCGCAATCTGTGCTGTCCTGAAGAGGACGCCGTACACAGGAGATGTCCCCGCAATCTGTGGTGTCCTGAAGAGGGCGCCGTACACAGGAGATGTCCCCGCAATCTGTGCTGTCCTGAAGAGGACGCTGTACCCAGGAGATGTCCCCGCAATCTGTGGTGACCTGAAGAGGACGCCGTACACAGATGTCCCCGCAATCTGTGGTGTCCTGAAGAGGGCGCTGTACACAGGAGATGTCCCCGCAATCTGTGGTGTCCTGAAGAGGACGCCGTACACAGGAGATGTCCCCGCAATCTGTGGTGTCCTGAAGAGGACGCCGTACACAGGAGATGTCCCCGCAATCTGTGGTGTCCTGAAGAGGACGCCGTAGTACGGCGTCCTCTTCAGGACACCACAGATGTCCCCGCAATCTGTGGTGTCCTGAAGAGGGCGCCGTACACAGGAGATGTCCCCGCAATCTGTGGAGTCCTGAAGAGGACGCCGTACACAGGAGATGTCCCCGCAATCTGTGGAGTCCTGAAGAGGACGCCGTACTGTGGTGTCCTGAAGAGGACGCCGTACACAGGAGATGTCCCCGCAATCTGTGGTGTCCTGAAGAGGGCGCCGTAACACAGGAGATGCCCCAACAATCTGTGGTGACCTGAAGAGGGCGCCGTACACAGGAGATGTCCCCGCAATCTGTGGTGTCCTGAAGAGGACGCCGTACACAGGAGATGTCCCCGCAATCTGTGGAGTCCTGAAGAGGGAGCCGTACACAGGAGATGTCCCCGCAATCTGTGGTGACCTGAAGAGGACGCCGTACACAGGAGATGTCCCCGCAATCTGTGGTGACCTGAAGAGGACGCCGTACACAGGAGATGTCCCCGCAATCTGTGGTGACCTGAAGAGGACGCCGTACACAGGAGATGTCCCCGCAATCTGTGGTGTCCTGAAGAGGACGCCGTACACAGGAGATGTCCCCGCAATCTGTGGTGACCTGAAGAGGACGCCGTACACAGGAGATGTCCCCGCAATCTGTGGAGTCCTGAAGAGGGCGCCGTACACAGGAGATGTCCCCGCAATCTGTGGAGTCCTGAAGAGGACGCCGTACTGTGGTGTCCTGAAGAGGACGCCGTACACAGATGTCCCCGCAATCTGTGGTCTCCTGAAGAGGACGCCGTACACAGGAGATGTCCCCGCAATCTGTGGTGTCCTGAAGAGGACGCCGTACACAGGAGATGTCCCCGCAATCTGTGGTGACCTGAAGAGGACGCTGTACACAGGAGATGTCCCCGCAATCTGTGGTGACCTGAAGAGGGCTCCGTACACAGGAGATGTCCCCGCAATCTGTGGAGTCCTGAAGAGGGCGCTGTACACAGGAGATGTCCCCGCAATCTGTGGTGACCTGAAGAGGGCGCCGTACACAGGAGATGTCACCGCAATCTGTGGTGACCTGAAGAGGGCGCCGTACACAGGAGATGTCCCCGCAATCTGTGGTGACCTGAAGAGGGCGCCGTACACAGGAGAGGTCCCCGCAATCTGTGGTGTCCTGAAGAGGGCGCCGTACACAGGAGATGTCCCCGCAATCTGTGGTGTCCTGAAGAGGGCGCCGTACACAGGAGATGTCCCCGCAATCTGTGGTGTCCTGAAGAGGGCGCTGTACACAGGAGATGCCCCCACTATCTGTGGTGACCTGAAGAGGGCGCCGTACACAGGAGATGTCCCCGCAATCTGTGGAGTCCTGAAGAGGGCGCTGTACACAGGAGAGGTCCCCGCAATCTGTGGTCTCCTGAAGAGGACGCCGTACACAGGAGATGTCCCCGCAATCTGTGGTGTCCTGAAGAGGACGCCGTACACAGGAGATGTCCCCGCAATCTATTGTGACCTGAAGAGGACGCTGTACACAGGAGATGTCCCCGCAATCTGTGGTGTCCTGAAGAGGGCGCCGTACACAGGAGATGTCCCCGCAATCTGTGGTGACCTGAAGAGGACGCCGTACACAGGAGATGTCCCCGCAATCTGTGGTGACCTGAAGAGGACGCTGTAAACAGGAGATGTCCCCGCAATCTGTGGTGTCCTGAAGAGGACGCCGTACACAGGAGATGTCCCCGCAATCTGTGGTGACCTGAAGAGGGCGCTGTACACAGGAGATGTCCCCGCAATCTGTGGTGACCTGAAGAGGACGCCGTACACAGGAGATGTCCCCGCAATCTGTGGTGACCTGAAGAGGACGCCGTACACAGGAGATGTCCCCGCAATCTGTGGTGTCCTGAAGAGGACGCCGTACACAGGAGATGTCCCCGCAATCTGTGGTGACCTGAAGAGGACGCCGTACACAGGAGATGTCCCCGCAATCTGTGGTGACCTGAAGAGGACGCCGTACACAGGAGATGTCCCCGCAATCTGTGGTGACCTGAAGAGGACGCTGTAAACAGGAGATGTCCCCGCAATCTGTGGTGTCCTGAAGAGGACGCCGTACACAGGAGATGTCCCCGCAATCTGTGGTGACCTGAAGAGGACGCCGTACACAGGAGATGTCCCCGCAATCTGTGGTGACCTGAAGAGGACGCCGTACACAGGAGATGTCCCCGCAGTCTGTGGTGACCTGAAGAGGGCGCTGTACACAGGAGATGTCCCCGCAATCTGTGGTGACCTGAAGAGGGCGCCGTACACAGGAGATGCCCCCGCAATCTGTGGTGACCTGAAGAGGACGCTGTAAACAGGAGATGTCCCCGCAATCTGTGGTGTCCTGAAGAGGACGCCGTACACAGGAGATGTCCCCGCAATCTGTGGTGACCTGAAGAGGGCGCTGTACACAGGAGATGTCCCCGCAATCTGTGGTGACCTGAAGAGGGCGCTGTACACAGGAGATGTCCCCGCAATCTGTGGTGACCTGAAGAGGGCGCCGTACACAGGAGATGCCCCCGCAATATGACAGATATAGAACTGCTGCAAGAAGTTACCGGCAATGGCCACCAATCAGATGTGCCAAGCGATCAACCCCTGACCCCAAAACACTGAAAGTCAGAAATTCACAGGGGACTACACCAAAGTATTAATGTAAGGGCGTGGAGATTTTATGCAACTGCATTATTTTACTTACTTTTCTTTTTCCACCTGAAAAGATTTCAGTTTCTCAATGGATTATGTACACATTATGGGCGACATTAGAGGGAGGAAAAATAGTTCTGAAATGCTTCTCCTCGGTAGGATTGATATACACCATATGTCAGGGAGGGGTGCGGTAAATATCAGTGTGACCGTGACACAGAGGAACGAGGTGTAAAATGCAATCTTTTGGGGCATACTAGAGCCCAAGGCCCCGCTTCCACCCAGGGTAAGACTGTCGGCCAGCACGTGTCCCCACCCGATAACATCCAGGACACTATGGGAAGATCAGGGGTGTAACCCAGATTCACCGAGAACGGCCGTAACCCCAGAGTCGCCCGTCTGCCGCAGTCCGGATCACTACCTTGTGGCTCCTGAGTTCAACGAAGGCCATCTTCTCCTTATTGTTCCGGCGTTTATTTTTCACCATTTCGACCTTATGCATTGCCAGGTGTGGCACGAACGGCCTCAGGGCTTTCAGCACGTGCAGCGGTGTGGTATGTGTCTGGATTCCATTGATGGCGATGACTGTGGATTGAGAAGATGACAAGTCTTTAATAAACTAGTACAACGGTCCCTCCGCCAGCGGCTCAGAGAATCTAGTCCTCCCTGAACTGCTGCATGATCTGAACCCTCGGCCCCCATAGTCCCACACACAGTCTTTGAGTCCTGCCATGATTTAGAGTCCTTCATATTGGACTCAAACAGACGGACCGCTCTTCAGAGGACCAGGGAGAGGCGGCACGCCCGGACCCCCTTTCTACAACACTGGATTGCCCAGTTCTGAGCCTCCCGTCTATGGGGGTCTTGGAGGCACCAGACCAATACACACGCTGCTTATTGCCAATTCACAGACTTGAGGTTCAGGTGTGGAGAGCCACCAAAAAGATCTTTAATTCAATTACACAGTAGCAGAGTCCCCCTTATGGCACAACGATGCTCCTCCCGAATTGCTAATTACCATGAGGCGCAGTTTGGATGGAACTTAGGGGTGAAGACCAATATCCAGGGTGTCTTAGTTCCCTTTGATCAATGTTGCTTTCTATAAGAATCTGCGAGTAAGACATGTCCTAAATACCCAGTTAGTCAGGCAGGAGATGCTCCTCAGCACCACTGTTGTTGGAGGCCAAATGGAGGTCAGTAATAGCCTCAGTGTCAGAGGAGAGGAAGATTGGAGCGAGGACTCGACCGCCCCACAACATATTTCACCAGCAATATAACAAGCTAGTGTGTCTGTATATCTCTCTCCATCAATGCTATTTGACTCCTAGCCAGTTACACAAGGTGGGGAGACCCGTCACCGCTGATTGCCATAGGTGTGGGGAAGATTTTATACACCCAATGTGGTATTGCCCTCTTACTGGAGACTTTTAGAAAGAGGTCCTGGCAAACCTCATGGAGATCATACAACCCCCTGTACCCCTCTGCCCTAAGTGCGCTTATTAGGAATCCTTGATGACGAGACCTGGCCTCACCTCGCAGTCTTCTCAGTGACACATTGTATTTGGCTGGCATGGCCATCACCATGAGATGGATGGATATAAGACTCCCACGCATTTCACACTGGGTCAATATGGTAAATCCTGCCGCTTTCGATGAGAAAGTGGTATATAACAATAACCACTGTCCGGAAGAAGATAAGGTGTTATGAGCTCTTTCTGCTCCACCAGCTGGGAGTTCTCCTTCCGTTCTCCCTCTGGTAGTGACAGGAGGTAGTGAGGTTAGTTTAATTGGTAATGGTCTGCCACCTGACGAGGAGGATACTGATTGGCCCTCCGGAGTATCAGACTGGATATAAGACAGCCGACGCCCTATCCTGTTGCTGGTGATTCAGTCTGCTTCTCAGGTCTTGGACTTCAGCTCTGCTCCAGTCATCTCAAGTTAAGTTTGTTTTATGCTAATGTTCACGCTTGCTCTTGTTGGTCAACTCAGCTTTTGTGTGGTCAGCCAGCCCGGTTGGGCTGTGCTGAATTTCCACTCTTATTTATCTGTATTTGCCTTTTTGTCCTTTATTAGATTGGCCTCTTTTTGCTCTGTCTCAGAATATTCCAGAGTGCTGATATAGTGTGAGAAGTCTAGTGACTTCAGGGTTAATGTTATCAGAAGTGTTGGACATTATTTTTGGTAGCGTTTTTTGGCAGATTGCAGACAGTGTCTTTCCTTTCCTGTCCTTTCAAGTTAGTTTAGCCCCATCGTTTGCTCAGCCTATTTTTCTGCCTTTGTTTGTGTTTTCATCTTGCTTCACCGTCAATACATGTGTGGGGCTGTCTTTCCTTTGGGGTCTGCTCTGGGGAGTTAGTTTTCCTCTTTTCTTACTTTAGGCTTATTTAGCACTCCGGTTGTGACGAGGCGTCCAGGACCACCGTAGGAACGCTCCACGACTGCTTCTAGTTGTGTGTTAAGATCAGGGATCTGCAGTCTGCATAGTTACCAACCTCTCTGGTTTTCTGAGACTTAGCGTGTTTTGCTTTTTTCTTCCTCGGTGACCCATTCATAACAATAAGGTATGGAAGCCCTGGCCTGATTCACCTCTGACTCACATTAGTCCCTGGGTGAGGAGAATTCACTCATAAGGTATGTGATATTTGGTGCCTGACATGGGTGTCTGTTATGATTGGGTCACCAAGGAGGATAGCAGGCCCAAGTTAAGCCACAGAAAACCAGAGGTTGGTAACTAAGCAGATTGCAGACCCCTGATCCTGTCCACACAACTAGCAGTAGCCGTGGAGTGTGCCTACGATGATCCTAGACGCCTCGGCACAGCCGGAGAGCTAACTAAGCCTAAAGCAAGAAAGGGGAAATCTAAACTGCCCCGAAGCAGACCCCAAAGGAATAGATAGCCCCCAAACATATATTGTCGGTGAGACAAGATGAAAACACAAACGCAGGTAGGAAAATAGACTGAGCAAACGATGGGGCCCTCACTGAATAGACACGACAGGAAAGACACTGTCTGCAATCACGCAAAAAACCCTGCAAAAAGTCCAACACGACTGATGCACAAAACACTGAAGTCGCACGACTTCGCCCCCACTATATCAGCACTCTGTTATATTCTGAAAGCAGAGCAAAAAGAGACCAATCTAACGGGAGAAAACAAACTGGCACATGCAGTAACATATGGGCGGTGATTCAGCACAGCCCCAGCTGGAGCTGGCTGACCCGCACAAAGCAGAGATAGACAAAACCAGATCAAATGCAAACAGAATAGCAAATGAACCACTTAGCTGAACCATGCAGGGACAGAGCAGGAGATATCAGACTTCAGGAGGCACAAGAAGACAATCACCAGCAGGGATAGAGTCAGCTGTCTTAAATCCCAATCAGAAACCCCAGATCTCCAATTGTCTTCCTCATCATCAGGTGGCAAGCCTCTGTCAATCAGATCAGCTCCACTACCTCCAGTAACCACCAGAGGGAGCCCAGAAAGAGAACTCTCAATCTGACCAGCTCCACTATCTACAGTAATCACCAGAGGGAAGCCAGAGAGAAAATTCACAACAGGTGTCTTCTGTCTCCTCCCGGCGCTCTTCATCCACCTCCCATTCTTCCGAGCTCTCTTAAAATCCTAGAATGGTAGAGTTGGAAGGGACCCCCGGGGTCCTCATGTCCAACCCCCTGCTCAAAGCAGGATTCACTAAATCATCCCTGACAGATGTCTGTCTAGCCTCTGTGTGAAGACTTCTATTAAAGGAGAACTCACCACCTCTCGTGACAGCCTGTTCCACTCATTGATCACTCTCACTGTCACCCATCTAATATCTAATCTGTGTCTCCTCCCATTCAGTTTCATCCCATTGCTTCGAGTCTTTCCTTGTGCAAATGAGAGTAAAGTTGATCCTTCTACAATGTGACAGCCCTTCAGATATTTGTAGACAGCTATTAAGTCTCCTCTCAGTCTTCTCTTCTGCAAGCTAAACATTCCCAAATCCTGCAACCTTTCCTCATAAGACAGGGTTTGCAGACCGGTCACCATTTTGGTCGCTCTTCTGAACTTGCTCCAGTTTGTTGACGTCTTTTATAAAATGTGGCGCCCAAAACTGGACACAATATTCCAGATGAGGTCTGACCAAAGAGGAGTAGAGGGAAATAATGACTTCACGTGACCCAGACTGTATGCTTCTCTTAACCCCTTCATGACATGCGCTGTACACGTACGGCACATGTCATGTCTCACCCATTGATGTGGATTCTGGCACTGAGCCCACATCTTTCCAAGTACGTCAGCTGTTCAAAACAGGCGCAATCCACCT
This sequence comes from Dendrobates tinctorius, assembly GCF_039654945.1. Classification (NCBI taxonomy): domain Eukaryota; kingdom Metazoa; phylum Chordata; class Amphibia; order Anura; family Dendrobatidae; genus Dendrobates; species Dendrobates tinctorius. Next base: position 335,892 of record NW_027361928.1, on the reverse strand, counting down.
GAGGCTGTTAACCTGTTAAATGCCATTGTCAATCTCTGACAGCATTTAATGTGATCACGCCGGGAGAGTTCTAATTCCGCCTGCACCTCAAACCTAATCCCGCCCATCGGCGCACATATTGCATGACCGCGGGTTGTCATGACAACCCGTGATCAGCAACAGACCCCTGTGGTTGTTATAGTCAGATCGCTATGAGCGCCACCCAGTGGTCTGCCCTCATAGCAAGTGTGCATTTCTGCTACATACAGGCGATCTGATCATTGCCTGTATGTAGCAGAGGTGATCAGAAGATCCCATGGAGACTACTGAAGCAGGTGAAAAGTAAAAAAATAAAAGTTTGAAATTAAGAAAAAAAAAAAAATAAATAAAAAAGTTCACATCACCCCCCCCCATTAAAAATAATAATACAATACACATTTGGTATCGCCACGTTCAGAATCGCCTGATCTACCAATATAAAAAATGAAATAATTTGATCATTAAACAGCGGAACAAGAAAAAAAAATTCCAAGTGCGGTAAAATTACAAAAAAAAGTGCTATTCCACAAATTGCTTTTTTTTACCATGTTCATCAAATGCTAAAACTGCCCTGCCATTATGATTCTCCAGGTCATTACGAGTTCTGAGACACCAAACATGTCTGGGTTCTTTTTTTATCTAAGTGGTGAAAAAAAAAATCCCAAACTTTGTTAAAAAAAAAAAAATTGAGCCATTTTTGATACCCGCAGCGTCTCCACCTTCCGTGATCTCGGGCTGGGTGAGGGCTTGTTTGCGTGCTGAGCTGATGATTTTAAGGATACCACTTTGGTGCAGATACGATCTTTTTATCTCCGTTGTTGCATTTTAATGAAATGTTGCGGCAACTAAAAGAAAAAACTTAATTCTGGCATTTTGACTTTTTTTTCTTGTTACGCCATTTACCAAAAGGGTTAATTCTCTTTATAGCATGATAAATCAGGCGATTCTGAACACGGCAATACCAAATATGTGTATGTGTTTTTTTTTTTTTTTTTTTCATTGTTTTATTTTGAATGGGGCAATTTTTTTTTTTTTTTAATATTAACCCCTTAACGACCGCCAATACACCTTTTAACGGCGGTAATTAAGGCCACTTAAACCACAACGCCGTTAATTCACGGCGCTGTGGAGAAAGTAAATAGCGCCCCCGGTGTCTGATATTTTCCGGGGTCTCGGCTGCCGGGGTAGCCGAGACCCCAGAGAACATGAATCGGCTTGGTTTTTACCGACCCCACTTTTGCAATCGCCGTTATTAACCCTATAACAGCAATCGCAAAAAAAAAAAAAAAAGCCGCGATTTTGCATTTAATTTCTCTTTCCTCTGATGTGATCGCACATCAGAGGAGAGAGAAATAGGGTCCCCGATCCCCCCCCGGTGGTCCTGGATTCTCTCCTGGTGGTCCTCTGTCCTGCCGGCGTCCTCCAGTGGGCGCCGCCACCTTGGATCCGGAAGAAAATGGCGGGCGCAAGCGCAGTGCGCCCGCCGCAAATCTGTCGGCTGGCAGATCCATTTTGATCACTATGATAAACGATCATAGTGATCAAAATAAAAAAAATAATAACTCCCCCCCCCGTTTATCACCCCCTTAGTTAGGCAAACAATGAAATAAAGAAAATATATTTTTTTTCATTTTTCCATTAGGGTTAGGGCTAGGGTTGGAATTGGGGTTAGGGTTGGAATTAGGGCTAGGGTTGGAATTGGGGTTAGTGTTGGAATTAGGGTTAGGGTTGGAATTAGGGTTAGGGATTAGGGTTAGGGGTGTGTTGGGATTAGGGTTGGAGCAAGAATTGAGGGGTTTCCACTATTTACCAACTTTGGGGGTCTAATTTCTCCTGTTACCCTTGGGAAAATAAAAAAATTGGGGTCTAAAAAAATATCACTTGTGGAAAACAAAGACTTATTTTCACGGCTCTGCGTTATAAACTTCTGTGAAGCACTTGGGGGTTCAAAGTGCTCACCACACATCTAGAAAAGTTCCTTAATGGGTCTACTTTCCAAAATGGGGTCACTTGTTGGGGGTTTCCACTGTTTAGGCCCATCAGGGGCTCTCCGAACGCAACATGTCGTCTGATCTCAATTCCAGCCACTTCTGTGTTGAAAAAGTCAAACGGCGCTCCTTCCCTTGAGAGCTCTGCCATGTGCTGAAAAAGTGGTTTACCCCCACATTTTGGGTATCAGCATATTCAGGAGAAATTGCACAACAAATTTTGTGGTTCATTTTCTCTTAACACTTGTGAAAATAAAAAAAAATTGGTTCTGAAGTAAATTTTTTGCAAAAAAAAGTTAAATGTTAATTTTTTCCTTCGACATTGCTTTAGTTCCTGTGAAGCATGTAAAGGGTTAATAAACTTCTTGAATGTGGTTTTGAGCACCTTGAGGGGTCTAGTTTTTAGAATGGTGTCACTTTTGGGTATTTTCTGTCATGTACACCCCTCAAAATGACTTTAAATGTGATGTGGTCCCTAAAAAAAGGTTTTGTAAATTTTGCTGTGAAAATGAGAAATCGTTGGTCAACTTTTAACCCTTATAACTTCTAACAAAAAAAAAAATGTTGTTTCCAAAATTGTGCTGATATAAAGTAGACATGTGGGAAATGTTAAGAAATTTTTGTGACATCTCTCTGATTTAAGGGCATAAAAATTTAAAGTTTTAAAATTGCAAAATTTTCGCCATATTTCCGTTTTTTTTCATAAATAAACACAAGACTTATCGAAGAAATTTTACCACTAACATGAAGTACAATATGTCACGAAAAAACAATCTCAGAATCAGCGGGATCCGTTAAAGCGTTCCAGAGTTATAACCTCATAAAGGGAAAGTAGTCAGAATTGTAAAAATTGGCCTGGTCATTAAGCTGCAAACTGGCTGTCACTAAGGGGTTAAAAAAGATTTTTTTTATTTTTTATACACTTTTGCCATGCTTCAATAGTCTCCATGGGAGACTAGAAGGTGCCATAGCCCATACAGGAGATTATAAGATCGGTGCTCGCCATCCCCTGCCCGTTCCCCATGGCGCTCGCCATCCCCCGCCCGCTTCTCTCGGCGCTCGCCATCCCCCGCCCGCTTCTGTCAGCGCTCCCCATCCCCCGCCCGCTTCTCTCGGCGCTCGCCATCCCCCGCCCGTTTCTGTCGGCGCTCCCCATGCCCCGCCCGTTTCTCTCGGCGCTCCCCATCCCCCGCCCGTTTCTCTCGGCGCTCCCCATCCCCCGCCCGTTTCTCTCGGCGCTCCCCCATCCCCCGCTCGTTTCTCTCGGCGCTCCCCATCCCCCGCCCGTTTCTCTCGGCGCTCCCCATCCCCCGCCCGTTTCTCCCGGCGCTCCCCATCCCCCGCCCGTTTCTCTCGGCGCTCCCCATCCCCCGCCCGTTTCTCTCGGCGCTCCCCATCCCCCGCCCGTTTCTCTCGGCGCTCCCCATCCCCCGCCCGTTTCTCTCGGCGCTCCCCATCCCCCGCCCGTTTCTCTCGGCGCTCCCCATCCCCCGCCCGTTTCTCTCGGCGCTCCCCATCCCCCGCCCGTTTCTCTCGGCGTTCCCCATCCCCCGCCCGTTTCTCTCGGCGCTCCCCATCCCCCGCCCGTTTCTCTCGGCGCTCCCCATCCCCCGCCCGTTTCTCTCGGCGCTCCCCATCCCCCGCCCGTTTCTCTTGGCGCTCCCCATCCCCGCCCGTTTCTCCCGGCGCTCCCCATCCCCCGCCCGTTTCTCCCGGCGCTCCCCATCCCCCGCCCGTTTCTCTCGGCGCTCCCCATCCCCCGCCCGTTTCTCTCAGTGCTCCCCATCCCGTTTCTCACTTTTGCTTGACTTGGTGACCTCTTGCTCCTTCTCTGTCTTAGGGGAGACACCTCTCTCATCAGGACTGTGGTCGGAGAGACTCTGGCTGGCCGCACGCTTCTTGGCACGCCGAGGAGTAGCAGAGGGTGACACTTTAGAGTCTTTCTGGGCATCTCGGCGAGGCAGGTGGTCGGACCCTACAGGAAAGAAGAATTTACATTAAATTTAGCTACACTGAGGGCTCTGGTGGCCCTCACGTCTGGATCAGGAGGCACGGCTGATGCGGCGCTGCCAGATACCATACACCTGCTGGCCACCACCCTCTGCAACTTATGAGGTGCTGGATAACCCCTTATACTCCGGTCACTTCCGAAGCGGCTTCTGTTTCTCTCAGGCTACAGGACCTCGGCTGTCCGCTACTTTCTGTCCTGCTGTGGTGTATTGTGAGAGAGACTCCAGAATACGGGAGCGCAGCTCTGGATGTTACTAGAGTATACACCATGTGTAGGAGAGAAGCAGTGGAGGATGAGGAGCACGGTCCAGCCCCAGTGACCTACCTGTCCGGAGAGCGCTGCACTGCCAGCACCTTTCCTTAGATAAGACGTTCACTGCCTTGCACTGCGGGAGAGACAATAAATAAGATGAGAGGAGGAGTGGGGCCCGCACGTCCCGCCGGCCCGGGGCCACATCTCACCTGCTGACAGTTCCACCGGTCAGAATTGGACTTATACTTCAGACTGACTTTCTTTCCTTTAAAATGTAGGACGCCCTAAAAACCGAAACAAACATATAAAACAGCAAACAACGAGGTGGGAAGCGAGCACAGAACAGGGGCCGCCAACGTATTCCTTGTGCAGAAACTGACCGAAAGTGCCAGAAAAACTAAGTGACCCCCAGCATATACGGCGTGCACAGCCCCGTGCCAGGGACGCGTCCACGCAGAGCGTCTGCCGTCCATCACTGTGTAATGAGCAGTTCTGGAGCCTTCACTTCTCACCATTGTAAGATCTCTGCCGACCCTTAGTCCTGACAGTGTTACAATGTGTCAGTGTAGACAAGACGCCGCACATTGCCCCGTCCTCTGACCTGGCATACACTGATACATTGTAACAACCCCCCAGTTGAGGGAGGATCAGATTCTTGGTGCACAATTCACGGACAGCAATCTCCAAAATAGAGAGGAACTGGGTTGGAGAACACAAGGAAGGAGAACCGTGCAATACACAGTGACCAATGTCTAAGGGTTGGACCGGCCCTTTAACAAAATACTAGGCTGACAGCGGGCCGGAGTCGCTGGAAATAGCCTTCTCCGGGTGATGGGAAATCTGCGGCAAATCTGAAGCCGCTCGGCACCGCTGCACTCTGGAAGGATAGAAAATCTACGACTCATCTGCAGAACACAGAGGACATGTCCCAGCAGCCGCTGTGATCCAGGCTGGGGGGCCGACGCACCCCGGAGACCCTCATGAGATCAGATCACGCCATCTCTTCTCACAGGACGTCTTCAGCAGCCGCCATCTTGACTTCCACCATTAGATGTAACGAGGAGACGCCGCGGTACAACCATGAGATTACAAGAGCCGCCATTCCCATCAGTCCATTATCCTGGGATCCCTGATCACCCCCTGACATTCCAAGCTGGGTCTGATCCCCCCCACACGACACCCACCACACGTAAGCATTGCAGGCTTCGCACAGAGCCCCGGCTTCTGTAGAGCTAGAATAGCAAGTATACCCCGAGGTGCAGACTCGCCTGTATGAGGACGAGTACAACACTGCAAAGCAATCCCCCCGCACACATCAGCTGTGTTCCTGTAGGACCATATCACACATTCTGGGACGGCAGCGATCTCCAGTGACCGCGAGTCAGGGCGTTCTCCAGGTGATACCAGAGATTCTGCCAGAGAAGTAAAGTCCCGGAGTCAGGAGGTCTGTACATATGGCGCCACCAGGCCGCACCGCCGCGGACAGAGAACCCGGCGCCGCCAGGCCGCTCCCCGCCGAGGACAGAGAACCCGGCGCCACCAGGCCGCTCCCCGCCGAGGACAGAGAACCCGGCGCCACCAGGCCGCTCCCCGCCGAGGACAGAGAACCCGGCGCCACCAGGCCGCTCCCCGCCGAGGACAGAGAACCCGGCGCCACCAGGCCGCCCCGCCGAGGACAGAGAACCCGGCGCCAACAGGCCGCCCCGACGAGGAAAGAGAACCCGGCGCCACCAGGCCGCCCCGCCGAGGACAGAGAACCCGGCGCCACCAGGCCACCCCGCCGAGGACAGAGAACCCGGCGCCACCAGGCCGCCCCGACGAGGAAAGAGAACCCGGCGCCACCAGGCCGCCCCGACGAGGACAGAGAACCCGGCGCCACCAGGCCGCCCCGCCGAGGACAGAGAACCCGGTGCCACAAGGCTGCCCCGCCGCGGACAGAGAACCCGGCGCCACCAAGCCGCGGACAGAGAACCCGGCGCCACCAGGCCACCCCGCCGCGGACAGAGAACCCGGTGCTACCAGGCCGCGGACAGAGAACCCGGCGCCACCAGGCCGCCCCGCCGAGGACAGAGAACCCGGTGCCACAAGGCTGCCCCGCCGTGGACAGAGAACCCGGCGCCACCAGGCCGCCCCGCCGAGGACAGAGAACCCGGTGCCACAAGGCTGCCCCGCCGCGGACAGAGAACCCAGCGCTACCAGGCCGCGGACAGAGAACCCGGCGCCACCAGGCCGCCCCGCCGAGGACAGAGAACCCGGCGCCACCAGGCCGCCTCGACGAGGACAGAGAACCCGGCGCCACCAGGCCGCCCCGCCGAGGACAGAGAACCCGGCGCCACCAGGCCGCCCCGCCGAGGACAGAGAACCCGGTGCCACAAGGCTGCCCCGCCGCGGACAGAGAACCCGGCGCCACCAAGCCGCGGACAGAGAACCCGGCGCCACCAGGCCACCCCGCCGCGGACAGAGAACCCGGCGCTACCAGGCCGCGGACAGAGAACCCGGCGCCACCAGGCCGCCCCGCCGAGGACAGAGAACCCGGTGCCACAAGGCTGCCCCGCCGTGGACAGAGAACCCGGCGCCACCAAGCCGCGGACAGAGAACCCGGCGCCACCAGGCCGCCCCGCCGAGGACAGAGAACCCGGTGCCACAAGGCCGCCCCGCCGCGGACAGAGAACCCAGCGCTACCAGGCCGCGGACAGAGAACCCGGCGCCACCAGGCCGCCCCGCCTCGGACAGAGAACCCGGCACCACCAGGCCGCCCCGCCGCGGACAGAGAACCCGGCGCCACCAGGCCGCCCCGCCGCGGACAGAGAACCCGGCGCCACCAGGCCGCCCGCCGCAGACAGAGAACCCGGCGCGCCACCAGGCCGCGGACGGAGATCCTGACGCCACCAGGAAACTCAGCCACGGATGGAGAACCCAGCGCCACAAGGCAGCCCTGCCAGGGACAGAGTCCCTGGGGATCATCACCTAAAGGGTTCTTCCCCAGTGCACTTGGCAGTGTGGTTGCCCCAGGTTTTCAGCTGCTCAGTCACTAATTTGTGAAAGTCACACTTGGATTACACCACAGAAAAGACACGGGAGCAGGGCGAACCAAAAGGGATACCGAGAGATGTGAGCAGTGGGGCCCTAGCACCAGTGTGCCGCAGTACAAAGCCCAGAGCAGCAGATCTAAGACGCAAGAACCTCATTGACATCACCGCACGGCGCCCATGCTCCGCACCCATTGATGACATTACTCGGCGTCCATGTCCCTCGACGTCACCATTTAACAGACCCACCAGAGACATCTCCTTCCCAAAACCATCTCTACTGACAGATAACATCCCAGTAGACGATCCCCAACTAAATGCCACATTATGTCATCAGATGCCAAATCTAGCGGTTGCTTGAGCCCTAAGTGCAACTTTACATCGGGCCATCTGGGGGGCAGTTATCAGCACTTACGACAATAACAGAGGCAGGAGACCCCTCAGCAGGTGCAGCATTACTACACTCCTGTTTATCTGCATTATATCAAGTACTTTACTCTCCTCATTGTAAGTTACTGGGTGCTGCATCCCCGCCACTAAAAGTATTCCCGGCAGACTCTCCGCCACCGCGGGGAGGGGGATGGCAGACTCGCTGCAGGTAATATACCACGGCCTCCGCTTGGCTATATACACACAGGTTACAGTGGGGAAAAAAAGTATTTAGTCAGTCAGCAATAGTGCAAGTTCCACCACTTAAAAAGATGAGAGGCGTCTGTAATTTACATCATAGGTAGACCTCAACTATGGGAGACAAACTGAGAAAAAAAAATCCAGAAAATCACATTGTCTGTTTTTTTTTCATTTTATTTGCATATTATGGTGGAAAATAAGTATTGGTCAGAAACAAGCAATCAAGATTTCTGGCTCTCACAGACCTGTAACTTCTTCTTTAAGAGTCTCCTCTTTCCTCCACTCATTACCTGTAGTAATGGCACCTGTTTAAACTTGTTATCAGTATAAAAAGACACCTGTGCACACCCTCAAACAGTCTGACTCCAAACTCCACTATGGTGAAGACCAAAGAGCTGTCAAAGGACACCAGAAGCAAAATTGTAGCCCTGCACCAGGCTGGGAAGACTGAATCTACAATAGCCAACCAGCTTGGAGTGAAGAAATCAACTGTGGGAGCAATAATTAGAAAATGGAAGACATACAAGACCACTGATAATCTCCCTCGATCTGGTGCTCCACGCAAAATCCCACCCCGTGGGGTCAGAATGATCACAAGAACGGTGAGCAAAAATCCCAGAACCACGCGGGGGGACCTAGTGAATGAACTGCAGAGAGCTGGGACCAATGTAACAAGGCCTACCATAAGTAACACACTACGCCACCATGGACTCAGATCCTGCAGTGCCAGACGTGTCCCACTGCTTAAGCCTGTACATGTCCGGGCCCGTCTGAAGTTTGCTAGAGAGCATTTGGATGATCCAGAGGAGTTTTGGGAGAATGTCCTATGGTCTGATGAAACCAAACTGGAACTGTTTGGTAGAAACACAACTTGTCGTGTTTGGAGGAAAAAGAATACTGAGTTGCATCCATCAAACACCATACCTACTGTAAAGCATGGTGGTGGAAACATCATGCTTTGGGGCTGTTTCTCTGCAAAGGGACCAGGACGACTGATCCGGGTACATGAAAGAATGAATGGGGCCATGTATCGTGAGATTTTGAGTGCAAACCTCCTTCCATCAGCAAGGGCATTGAAGATGAAACGTGGCTGGGTCTTTCAACATGACAATGATCCAAAGCACACCGCCAGGGCAACGAAGGAGTGGCTTCGTAAGAAGCATTTCAAGGTCCTGGAGTGGCCTAGCCAGTCTCCAGATCTCAACACTATAGAAAACCTTTGGAGGGAGTTGAAAGTCCGTGTTGCCAAGCGAAAAGCCAAAAACATCACTGCTCTAGAGGAGATCTGCATGGAGGAATGGGCCAACATACCAACAACAGTGTGTGGCAACCTTGTGAAGACTTACAGAAAACGTTTGACCTCTGTCATTGCCAACAAAGGATACATCACAAAGTATTGAGATGAAATTTTGTTGACCAAATACTTATTTTCCACCATAATATGCAAATAAAATGAAAAAAAAAACAGACAATGTGATTTTCTAGATTTTTTTTTCTCAGTTTGTCTCCCATAGTTGAGGTCTACCTATGATGTAAATTACAGACGCCTCTCATCTTTTTAAGTGGTGGAACTTGCACTATTGCTGACTGACTAAATACTTTTTTTCCCCACTGTATATACCGCATCCTCCGCTGGGCTATATACACACAGGATATATACCGCATCCTCCGCTGGGCTATATACACACAGGTTATATACCGCATCCTCCGCTGGGCTATATACACACAGGTTATATACCGCATCCTCCGCTGGGCTATATACGCACAGGATATATACCGCATCCTCCGCTGGGCTATATACACACAGGTTATATACCGCATCCTCCGCTGGGCTATATACGCACAGGATATATACCGCATCCTCCGCTGGGCTATATACGCACAGGTTATATACCGCATCCTCCGCTGGGCTATATACACACAGGTTATATACCGCATCCTCCGCTGGGCTATATACACACAGGTTATATACCGCATCCTCCGCTGGGCTATATACACACAGGTTATATACCGCATCCTCCGCTGGGCTATATACGCACAGGATATATACCGCATCCTCCGCTGGGCTATATACACACAGGATATATACCGCATCCTCCGCTGGGCTATATACGCACAGGTTATGGTTATATACCGCATCCTCCGTTCGGCTATATACGCACAGGTTATATACCGCATCCTCCGCTGGGCTATATACGCACAGGTTATGGTTATATACCGCATCCTCCGTTGGGCTATATACGCACAGGTTATATACCGCATCCTCCGCTGGGCTATATACTCACAGGATATATACCGCATCCTCCGCTGGGCTATATACGCACAGGATATATACCGCATCCTCCGCTGGGCTATATACGCACAGGATATATACCGCATCCTCCGCTGGGCTATATACACACAGGATATATACCGCATCCTCCGCTGGGCTATATACACACAGGATATATACCGCATCCTCCGCTGGGCTATATACGCACAGATTATATACCGCATCCTCCGCTGGGCTATATACCCACAGGTTATATACCGCATCCTCCGCTGGGCTATATACGCACAGGTTATATACCGCATCCTCCGCTGGGCTATATACGCACAGGTTATATACCGCATCTTCCGCTGGGCTATATACGCACAGGTTATATACCGCATCCTCCGCTGGGCTATATACACACAGGTTATATACCGCATCCTCCGCTGGGCTATATACCCACAGGATATATACCGCATCCTCCGCTGGGCTATATACACACAGGATATATACCGCATCCTCCGCTGGGCTATATACACACAGGTTATATACCGCATCCTCCGCTGGGCTATATACACACAGGATATATACCGCATCCTCCGCTGGGCTATATACACACAGGATATATACCGCATCCTCCGCTGGGCTATATACACACAGGATATATACCGCATCCTCCGCTGGGCTATGTACCGCATAGGATATATACCGCATCCTCCGCTGGGCTATATACACACAGGATATATACCGCATCCTCCGCTGGGCTATATACACACAGGATATATACCGCATCCTCCGCTGGGCTATATACACACAGGATATATACCGCATCCTCCGCTGGGCTATATACACACAGGATATATACCGCATCCTCCGCTGGGCTATATACACACAGGATATATACCGCATCCTCCGCTGGGCTATATACACACAGGATATATACCGCATCCTCCGCTGGGCTATATACGCACAGGATATATACCGCATCCTCCGCTGGGCTATATACTCACAGGTTATATACCGCATCCTCCGCTGGGCTATATACACACAGGATATATACCGCATCCTCCGCTGGGCTATATACGCACAGGATATATACCGCATCCTCCGCTGGGCTATATACACACAGGTTATATACCGCATCCTCCGCTGGGCTATATACGCACAGGATATATACCGCATCCTCCGCTGGGCTATATACGCACAGGTTATATACCGCATCCTCCGCTGGGCTATATACACACAGGTTATATACCGCATCCTCCGCTGGGCTATATACGCACAGGATATAAACCGCATCCTCCGCTGGGCTATATACACACAGGATATATACCGCATCCTCCGCTGGGCTATATACACACAGGTTATATACCGCATCCTCCGCTGGGCTATATACACACAGGATATATACCGCATCCTCCACTGGGCTATATACGCACAGGTTATATACCGCATCCTCCGCTGGGCTATATACACACAGGTTATATACCGCATCCTCCGCTGGGCTATATACACACAGGATATATACCGCATCCTCCGCTGGGCTATATACGCACAGGATATATACCGCATCCTCCGCTGGGCTATATACGCACAGGTTATATACCGCATCCTCCGCTGGGCTATATACACACAGGATATATACCGCATCCTCCGCTGGGCTATATACACACAGGATATATACCGCATCCTCCGCTGGGCTATATACACACAGGTTATATACCGCATCCTCCGCTGGGCTATATACACACAGGATATATACCGCATCCTCCACTGGGCTATATACACACAGGTTATATACCGCATCCTCCGCTGGGCTATATACACACAGGATATATACCGCATCCTCCGCTGGGCTATATACTCACAGATTATATACCGCATCCTCCGCTGGGCTATATACACACAGGTTATATACCGCATCCTCCGCTGGGCTATATACGCACAGATTATATACCGCATCCTCCGCTGGGCTATATACGCACAGGTTATATACCGCATCCTCCGCTGGGCTATATACACACAGATTATATACCGCATCCTCCGCTGGGCTATATACACACAGGTTATATACCGCATCCTCCGCTGGGCTATATACGCACAGATTATATACCGCATCCTCCGCTGGGCTATATACACACAGGTTATATACCGCATCCTCCGCTGGGCTATATACACACAGATTATATACCGCATCCTCCGCTGGGCTATATACGCACAGGTTATATACCGCATCCTCCGCTGGGCTATATACACACAGGTTATATACCGCATCCTCCGCTGGGCTATATACGCACAGGTTATATACCGCATCCTCCGCTGGGCTATATACGCACAGATTATATACCGCATCCTCCGCTGGGCTATATACACACAGGTTATATACCGCATCCTCCGCTGGGCTATATACACACAGATTATATACCGCATCCTCCGCTGGGCTATATACGCACAGGATATATACCGCATCCTCCGCTGGGCTATATACACACAGGTTATATACCGCATCCTCCGCTGGGCTATATACACACAGGATATATACCGCATCCTCCGCTGGGCTATATACCGCATCCTCCGCTGGGCTATATACGCACAGGTTATATACCGCATCCTCCGCTGGGCTATATACACACAGGATATATACCGCATCCTCCGCTGGGCTATATACACACAGGTTATATACCGCATCCTCCGCTGGGCTATATACGCACAGGTTATATACCGCATCCTCCGCTGGGCTATATACGCACAGGTTATATACCGCATCCTCCGCTGGGCTATATACGCACAGGTTATATACCGCATCCTCCGCTGGGCTATATACGCACAGGTTATATACCGCATCCTCCGCTGGGCTATATACACACAGGATATATACCGCATCCTCCGCTGGGCTATATACGCACAGGTTATATACCGCATCCTCCGCTGGGCTATATACACACAGGTTATATACCGCATCCTCCGCTGGGCTATATACACACAGGATATATACCGCATCCTCCGCTGGGCTATATACGCACAGGTTATATACCGCATCCTCCGCTGGGCTATATACACACAGGATATATACCGCATCCTCCGCTGGGCTATATACACACAGGATATATACCGCATCCTCCGCTGGGCTATATACGCACAGGATATATACCGCATCCTCCGCTGGGCTATATACGCACAGGTTATATACCGCATCCTCCGCTGGGCTATATACACACAGGTTATATACCGCATCCTCCGCTGGGCTATATACGCACAGGATATATACCGCATCCTCAGCTGGGCTATATACACACAGGATATATACCGCATCCTCCGCTGGGCTATATACGCACAGGATATATACCGCATCCTCCGCTGGGCTATATACACACAGGATATATACCGCATCCTCCGCTGGGCTATATACGCACAGGTTATATACCGCATCCTCCGCTGGGCTATATACACACAGGATATATACCGCATCCTCCGCTGGGCTATATACACACAGGATATATACCGCATCCTCCGCTGGGCTATGTACCGCATCCTCCGCTGGGCTATATACGCACAGGATATATACCGCATCCTCCGCTGGGCTATATACGCACAGGTTATATACCGCATCCTCCGCTGGGCTATATACGCACAGGTTATATACCGCATCCTCCGCTGGGCTATATACGCACAGGATATATACCGCATCCTCCGCTGGGCTATATACGCACAGGTTATATACCGCATCCTCCGCTGGGCTATATACACACAGGTTATATACCGCATCCTCCGCTGGGCTATATACGCACAGGATATATACCGCATCCTCCGCTGGGCTATATACACACAGGATATATACCGCATCCTCCGCTGGGCTATATACGCACAGGATATATACCGCATCCTCCGCTGGGCTATATACACACAGGATATATACTGCATCCTCCGCTGGGCTATATACGCACAGGATATATACCGCATCCTCCGCTGGGCTATATACACACAGGTTATATACTGCATCCTCTGCTGGGCTATATACGCACAGGTTATATACCGCATCCTCCGCTGGGCTATATACACACAGGTTATATACCGCGCAGATGTTCCCATAGTGTGTCAGGGGCAGGTAAATGGCTGCACCCTACAAACTAGCGGAACGTCTACTGGGGCCATAGGAGACCCTGAGTTTTTCCAGTCTCCCCTCCATCTTTCCAGGGCACCGCTGCACAGGTGGAGAAGTAACCTTGTTGGCTTCCATGCATCCGACGGCCTCTTCCACGAGGGAAAACTCCACGCAGACAGAGCCGGAGCTGTAACCTGGGGACAGCATGTGATAGACGGGATGTCAGTCAGTATTACATCCAGAAAAATGGCATTTACTTTCAGCCACCCTTCCCCCAAAACAGACAGACAGTGTGCTCCCCGACATACTGCACATAGAGTACAATGGGACGTGGAGGGAGCACCACAACCCGGACGACATTCACCCAACACACAAGTCTCAGCGTCCCCCCAATATAACCTTACTGAACATGCAGCCCCCGAGGAGCAGCGTCCATAGCATCGTCCCCCCGGCAGCGATGGGGGATCACGTGACATGACTGGACAAGACTTCTCAGAGGTGCAGTCCATACATATATAGTCATGGCCAAAAGCGTTGGCACCCTTGAAACTGTTCCAGAAAATGAAGTGTTTCTCCCAGATAATTATTACCATTCTCCATGTTTTCTTAGGGTGTGTGCACACACTGCGAATGTTGCTGCGGATCCGCAGCGTTTCTGGCCCTGCGGGTCCGCAGCAGAATCTGCTGCGTTGTACAGTACCATGTTACTCTATGTAAAATGGAAACCGCTGTGCACATGCCGCGGAATTTTCCTCGCGGTTTTAAATCCGCAGAAAGAAATGACATGTGTCTTCTTTTCTGTGGATTCCGCTGCGGTTTACCATCTCCTCCATTGTAGAGGTGATAAACCGCAGGGCTAAACTTCAGCCTAATCCGCAAGTCTTTGGACCTGAAATTTACCTGCGGATTTTACAAAATCCACGGGGAGAAATCCGCAGCACCTAAAAACTACGTGTGCACATACCCTTATACTCAGGTTTATTTCCTTTGTGTTTATTGGAACACCACAAAAAATACTGAGAAAAAAGGTGTGAGGGACAAGGGAGACTCCATTTTGATTTATTAATTTCAGGCCCAATATATTATCCAGAGATCTCCCTCCACTCCTGAACAGTGGCCCCCACCCATGGGATAAATACACAAATTCCCAAAAGAACAGGAACATGCCATATGGCCAGAGAATTAGAGGCCATAATTAAAGTGAGGAGGAACAGAGCAGGACCCCCTGCTGTCTTTTGTGCAAGGTGGTCAACATCAACAAGCTATCAATGGAAAGCGTAGACACAGGGAAACCATAGAATCATATAATGGTAGAGTTGAAAGGGACCTCCTGGGTCATCTGGTCCTGTCCCTGCAGCTGAAAAACACCCCCATAGCATGATGCTGCCACCACCATGTTTCACTGTTGGGATTGTATTGGGCAGGTGATGAGCAGTGCCTGGTTTTCTCCACACATACCGCTTAGAATTATCACCAAAAAGTTCTATCTTCGTCTTATCAGACCAGAGAATCTTATTTCTCATAGTCTGGGAGTCCATCATGCGTTTTTTAGCAAACTATGCGGCTTTCATATATCTGGCACGGAGGAGAGGCTTCCGTTGAGCCACTCTGCCATAAAGGTCTGACTGGTGGAGGGCTGCAAGTGATAGTTGACTTTGTGGAACTTTCTCCCATCTCCCTACTGCATCTGTGGAGCTCAGCCACAGTGATCTTGGGGTTCTTCTTTACCTTTCTCACCAAGGCTCTTCTCCCATGATTGCTCAGTTTGGCTGGACGGCCAGGTCTAGGAAGACTTCTGGTGGTCCCACACTTCTTCCATGTAAGGATTATGGAGGCCACTGTGCTCTTAGGAACCTTGAGTGCTGCAAAAATTCTTTTGCAACCTTGGCCAGATCTGCGCCTTCCACAATTCTGTCTCTGAGCTCCTTGGCCAGTTCCTTTGGCCTCATGATTCTCATTTGGTCTGACATGCACTCTGAGGTCTTTAGACAGGTGTGCGCCTTTAGGCTGTGCGGATTCATCCGCGCGGATTTTGTAAAAGACTTACCTGCGGATTGCTCTGCGGTTTTTCATCTCCTCAATGGAGGAGATGGCAAACCGCAGGGGAATCCGCAGAAAGAATTGACATGTCAATTCTTTCTGCGGATTGAAAACCGCAGATAATCCGCGCGGAAAATTCCGCACCGTCTGCACTGCGGTTTTTGATTCCCATAGGGAATCATGGTACTGTACACCGCAGCAAAAACTGCTGCAGGTCCGCAGCAGCCAAAACCGCTGCGGAACCGCAGCAAAATCCGCAGCGTGTGCACACAGCCTAACAGATCAAGTCCTATCAGTGTAATTACACACAGCTGGACTCCAATGAAGGAGCAGAACCATCTCAAGGAGGAACACAAGGAAATGGACAGCATGAGACTTACATATGAGTGTCTGAGCAACGGGGCTGAATACTTATGACCATGGGAGATTTCAGTTTTTCTCTAATTGGCAAAAATTTCTACATTTCTGTTTTTTCCAGTGAAGATGGGGTGCAGAGTGTACATTAATGAGGAAAAAATGAAATTTTATGAATTTACCAAATGGCTGAAATGAAACAGAGTGAAAAATTTAAAGGGGTCTGAATATTTTCCGTATCCACTGTGTGTATAAACCACCTTCAAATGTTCAGTTTGTCTGATTTTTCTCTTTATATTTTTGAGTAAAATGTAAATTGCTCTTTTATTCTATAAACTTCTGGCGACATGTCTCCGAATTTCCAAGCAATAAATTTTGTATGTATTTTCAGAAAATGAGAAATGGTCAAAAGAACAAAAAAATGCAGAAAACAAGGTCCTAATCATTTAGAAACAACAATACTAATGTTTTAACTCAGGAAGAGTTCAGAGATCAGTATTCTGTGGAATCCCCATGATTGTTAATCCCAGCTTTCATGCGTCTTGGCTGCTTTCCACCAGTCTGTCACGCTGCTCCTGGGTGACCTTATGCCGCTCCTGGTACACACATGTCAGCAGCTCTTCTTTGTCTGATGGCTTGTGACTCTCCATCTTCCTCCTGATTACATTCCAGAGGTTTTCAGTGGGGTCAGGTCTGGAGATTGGGCGGCCATGACAGGGGTTGGATGTGGTGGTCTCTTCATTTTTGCCAGAGCTGTATATACCGCCCTCACTGCAGAGTGCCCCGATAACCAGTACATGACTGGGCAGCCTCTCCAGTGACTACTTATCCTAGTAGCAGTTCCCTGACTGACCTGAGGGTAAGGGGGGCACCAGAGAGCTGTATCCGTGTAAGCTCTGTCACAGATTAGTGACGGCAGGGGGGATATCTGTATCCCCCTGGCTCTCATTCGTCACAAAAGGCAAATTGGACATAATTTCACACAAAACTCCAAAAATGGGCTCGACAGAACTGTAGGCAACTTTCCAAAATTGTGGGTAAACAACTTTGTTTCTAGAATGTGATGTTCATTCACACTCACCTGTGGCAAGTAACAGGTGTGAACAGCATGGAAATCACACCTGAAACCAGATAAAAAGGGAGAAGATGACTCGATCTTTGAATTCTGTGTGCCACACTAAGCATGGAGAACAGAAAGAAGAAGAGAACTGTCTGAGGACCTGAGAACCAATTTTAAGGTTACAAGTCCATCTCCAGAGATCTTGATGTTCCTTTGTCCATGGTGCACAACATAATCAAGACTTTTACAACCCATGGCGCTCTAGCTACTCTCCCTGGACGTGGACAGCAGGGAAAAAATAATGAAAGGTTGTTAACGCAGCATAGTCCGGATGGTGGATAAGCAGCTCCAATCAAGGTCCAAAGAAATCCAAGCTGTCCTACAGCAGGGTGTATTAGTGTCAGGGTAAGCTATCCGTTCACATGTGAATGCAATGAAACTCTATGGTAGGAGACCCCGGAGGACCCGACTGCTGACACAGACGTAAAAAAGCTACACTGCAGATTGCCAAAATGGACGCAAGTAAGCCAAAATCCTTCTGGGAAAGCGTCTTGTTGACAGATAAGACCAAGACAGAGCTTTTTGGTAAAGCACATCTTTCTACTGTTTAAAGAATGAGGCCTACAAAGAAAGAGAAGCACAGTAATTACGGTCAGATTTGGTGGAGGGTCACAGATGTTTTGGGGTTGTTTAGCTGCCTCTGGCACTGGGTGCCCTGACTGTGTGCAAGGCATCATCAAATCTGAAGATTACCAAAGGATATCGTGTGGCAATATAGTGTCTAGTGTCAGAAAGCTGGGTTTGCTGAGTGTCCTTGGTCAGGGGTCTTCCAGCAAGACAATGACCCCAAACATTCCACAAGAAGCCTCCAGAAATGGATTTAAACAACACGCCGGAGTTCTGAAGAGGCAGCAACGGGTCTGGATCTAAATCCCACTGATCACCTGTGGAGACATCTTACAATCACTGTTGGGAGAAGGCGAAATATGGGATCGGGATCAGATTGTAAGAAGAGTCCACGATCCCGGCTGAGAGGTGGAAGAAGCTGCTGGATTGTTATAGGAAGCGATTGATCGCAGTTAATTATCCCAAAGGGGGTGACTAAATATTGAGGGTGCCAGCAATTTGGTCCGGACCATTTTTGGGGTTTTGTAAGAATTTATGCTCAATTTGCATTTTATTGTTTTTTTTTGTTTTGTTTCAAAATACACAAAGGAAATAAACCTGAGTATAACAAAACAGGGGAATGTAACAATGTTCTGGGAGAAATACTTCATTTTCTCTAACAATTTCAAGGGTGCCAACACTGTCGGCCATTACTGACATAGGGGATAAACACAGATGAGGGCTCAGAGTCTGCACAAGGAATAATCTGCTTCTCCACAACCAGTTATACGAGAGACACAAGAGCCGAGGGTGACCCCCGCCAGCCAGCACCACAGGATGAGACCTACACAAGGGGCTGCGTATGTAAAGGGTCCTAGTGTACTGCCCTGACAGCGGGCCCTGCAGACATCTCAGAGCTGAGGTTTATGGGCAGCATAGACAAGGTATTTCCCTGCAGATTATAGTGAGCTCCTGGTCAGACCACCATCTAAGGAACATGGGGGGGGGTCTTGTCATCTGTAAGGATAAGGATTGGGCAGTACAGCACCGGGTGCTGTCTCTGCTCTCCACATAATGAAAATGTAAAAACGGGCATCTACATCAGCTCAGCCGGCAGCCAAGGGGCATGGACGGTGGCTGAGCCGACAGCCAAGATGCATGATCGGCACAGGCAGCTGGACCTGCCACTGCCTGAAGAGAACGACCTCCTGATAAAGCCAAAGTTACTTCTTGGAGCTTGTAATGTAGCTAGTAGTGGGGCGATGTCCGATGTCGACCTCTTCCCGGGCCGCAGAGGTCATCAATGGGACCAATGATTTATTAATGGCGACATCAACTCTTGACCCCGGTGAAGACCAGGAAAGCGACAGCACAGGAGTGAAGTGTTACTGCTACTGGTATTTTACACCATTACAAACCATTTGTAATTAATCAGGAGGCAGGAGACCCCTTTAAAGTCATCTAAAATATCAGGCTCAGATGTCATTGTAACAGGGTACAAAGGATGCCGTAGTGGGGGTCTGAAGACCCCTGTGATTACTTTGTAGACTGGTGAGATACGAGCAGCCAGGAGGCAGAGCGCTCGGCTCCAATATGAGGGTGCCCCGAGCAGTGCATGGACTGAGCGCATACTGCACCCCGCCAGGAGCCGAGCACCGCACACCTGACTGATCGTCTGAAGAATTGGATCTGGCTCCCAGGAATCTGCAATTCACCTGTAAATATTATCTGTGAAGGTCAACAGCTAAAAAAGTGAGGGCCCTATCTATATCTGTCACGAGGGCTCCAACCGATATCGTCCGGAACCCCAATGAGGATCCCATGAAGGTCCAGTGTAAATCCCAGGCCGACAGCGGCGATTTCCGGCCGGAAGTCAGGGGACACTATCTCTATGGAGCTGCTGATTGTCAGGACACAGAACTTGTGGGTCAATCGTGACGTCACACATCACTCACCTGGCATGTATCCGATGAGATTCACTCCGTGTTTGGGCAGAGGCTGTGGGCCGGAGAGAGCAGAGAGGATCTGTGGAGGTAGAAACCATGAGAGGACGGACAGAATCTCACCATAGCCTCATCCCTAGGGCTCCCTGCCCCCCATCACACCGCTCCATCCCTAGGGCTTTCTGCCCCGTCACACTGCTCCATCCCTAGGGCTCCCTGCCCCCCATCACACAGCTCCATCAATAGGGCTCCCTGCCCCCATCACACAGCTCCATCCCTAGGGCTCCCTGCCCCATCACACAGCTCCATCCCTAGGGCTCCCTGCCACCCATCACACAGCTCCATCCCTAGGGCTCCCTGCCCCCCATCACACAGCTCCATCAATAGGGCTCCCTGCCCCCATCACACAGCTCCATCCCTAGGGCTCCCTGCCCCCCATCACACCGCTCCATCCCTAGGGCTTTCTGCCCCGTCACACAGCTCCATCCCTAGGGCTCCCTGCCCACCATCACACAGCTCCATCAATAGGGCTCCCTGCCCCCCATCACACAGCTCCATCAATAGGGCTCCCTGCCCCCCCATCACACAGCTCCATCAATAGGGCTCCCTGCCCCCCATCACACAGCTCCATCCCTAGGGCTCCCTGCCCCCATCACACAGCTCCATCCCTAGGGCTCCCTGCCCCCCATCACACAGCTCCATCCCTAGGGCTCCCTGCCCCCCATCACACAGCTCCATCCCTAGGGCTCCCTGCCCCCCATCACACAGCTCCATCCCTAGGGCTCCCTGCCCCCCATCACACAGCTCCATCCCTAGGGCTCCCTGCCCCCCCATCACACAGCTCCATCCCTAGGGCTCCCTGCCCCCCCATCACACAGCTCCATCCCTAGGGCTCCCTGCCCCCCATCACACAGCTCCATCCCTAGGGCTCCCTGCCCCCCATCACACAGCTCCATCCCTAGGGCTCCCTGCCCCCCATCACACAGCTCCATCCCTAGGGCTCCCTGCCCCCCATCACACAGCTCCATCCCTAGGGCTCCCTGCCCCCCATCACACAGCTCCATCCCTAGGGCTCCCTGCCCCCCATCACACAGCTCCATCCCTAGGGCTCCCTGCCCCCCATCACACAGCTCCATCCCTAGGGCTCCCTGCCCCCCATCACACAGCTCCATCCCTAGGGCTCCCTGCCCCCCATCACACAGCTCCATCCCTAGGGCTCCCTGCCCCCCATCACACAGCTCCATCCCTAGGGCTCCCTGCCCCCCATCACACAGCTCCATCCCTAGGGCTCCCTGCCCCCCATCACACAGCTCCATCCCTAGGGCTCCCTGCCCCCCATCACACAGCTCCATCCCTAGGGCTCCCTGCCCCCCATCACACAGCTCCATCCCTAGGGCTCCCTGCCCCCCATCACACAGCTCCATCCCTAGGGCTCCCTGCCCCCCATCACACAGCTCCATCCCTAGGGCTCCCTGCCCCCCATCACACAGCTCCATCCCTAGGGCTCCCTGCCCCCCATCACACAGCTCCATCCCTAGGGCTCCCTGCCCCCCATCACACAGCTCCATCCCTAGGGCTCCCTGCCCCCCATCACACAGCTCCATCCCTAGGGCTCCCTGCCCCCCATCACACAGCTCCATCCCTAGGGCTCCCTGCCCCCCATCACACAGCTCCATCCCTAGGGCTCCCTGCCCCCCATCACACAGCTCCATCCCTAGGGCTCCCTGCCCCCCATCACACAGCTCCATCCCTAGGGCTCCCTGCCCCCCATCACACAGCTCCATCCCTAGGGCTCCCTGCCCCCCATCACACAGCTCCATCCCTAGGGCTCCCTGCCCCCCATCACACAGCTCCATCCCTAGGGCTCCCTGCCCCCCATCACACAGCTCCATCCCTAGGGCTCCCTGCCCCCCATCACACAGCTCCATCCCTAGGGCTCCCTGCCCCCCATCACACAGCTCCATCCCTAGGGCTCCCTGCCCCCCATCACACAGCTCCATCCCTAGGGCTCCCTGCCCCCCATCACACAGCTCCATCCCTAGGGCTCCCTGCCCCCCCATCACACAGCTCCATCCCTAGGGCTCCCTGCCCCCCATCACACAGCTCCATCCCTAGGGCTCCCTGCCCCCCATCACACAGCTCCATCCATAGGGCTCCCTGCCCCCATCACACAGCTCCATCCATAGGGCTCCCTGCCCCCATCACACAGCTCCATCCATAGGGCTCCCTGCCCCCCATCTTACCCCTCATCTATAACGATCTGAGCCTCAGATGTAGAACGCGAAGCAGTGCTTGCAGAGATGTGATTGGGGGCTCATGACAACAACCTGCAGTAAGTGACCCCAGAAAACCCACAATTCCCAAGTTACAGCGACTTCATGATCACACGTTTGCTGGTGACTACATTGCTGCAAATAATCCTAAATTTTGACCCATCCATTATACTTACCTCATTCTCACTAGTGGGGTCCTTCCTCAAGCTTAAGCCTTGATGGAGACCCCCGCATAACCCTGTCATGTGTAATCATGAACGAGTCACCCACCATCTCAGACATTGATGATTATCAGCAGCACTGGCACCTTACACCCAGCAGACCCTGCCATCCACCACCCAGACTTACATCTTCTCTAGAAGCTCCGGTTGGAAGACCGTCCAACCATATTATCCTGGTAGCGCCGTCTGGGACAGCAGTCCGCCTGTAGTCTTTATCCTGTGGTGGGAAACAATGGATTAGATGAAACTCCAGTCAGCCATTACTTCTCCAGCCACCATGCTGAACCTTTCTAGATCTCATTACTGTACTAGTTCACAGGTCCGAGTGCCAATATTCCCACTGTAAACCACACATCAGCAGGTTACATGCAAAGCTGTGGAGTCGGTAACCCAAACCTCTCACTCCACAGCTCCGTCACCACTGACATGAACATAACGTGCAGCAGATTCATCTCCACTAAAAGCTGAGATCAGAAACAGAACAGACATTTATAGGACATTTTATAACATATCCCAATTATTATGGAAGCGTTTACAGCACATGCTGCATTTTACTACTGCACCCAACGTGTTATATGTAAGTGGAGTCACTCCATTTTATACCGACTACACCCAACATCCCCCAGTAGAGGTCCATGCGGCCTCCTGTCCCCTTCACATGCGGACCCCTTTCTTGGCCTCTCTATATATACCCACACTGTCACTCTTGCATCCGTACCTTACTTCCAGGCTGTGGGTCTTCACAAGTTTTTTTGTTGGAGCCATGACCGACTCGTAGGTCAACATCATTGAAGTCCTTGTTCCTGTAGTCAGTGTCCTGCCGGCCCAGAAAATCCATGGAGGATGGAGCTCCTGCTGACTTAACGCTGCTTGCAGCCATGTTAGACATTCTGGCCGACTGTGGTTTCTGGGGTTCATGTGACCCTGCTTGCCCCTTGGTCTCATCACTGACAAGTTCTTTCTCATGCTGCAGCTTTAACTCCTTGGCTGCTAGTCTTAGGAAGTCATAGAGCACAGCGTTCTGCAGGTCGACAGCTGTCGTGGGGTTCTTCTCAGCCCGAAGGTCCTCATCCTTCTGCACATATTTACCTGTACGGAAGTCTTGATCTGCTCTCCCCTGAGTGGATTCCTTACTGCGGAGATCTTGGTCACTAGAACATGGCTCCTTGCTGTCTGCGGCAAGTCTCATCACCTTGCTCTGCCTTTCTTTGGCTTCTTGGGTTAGAGTTTCTGGCTTGGGCCTATCTCTGAAGTCTACATCCAGTTTCCCGGGGCAGCTGCCCTTATTTGCCTCGCTCGACACCTCCCTTTTCGCGGCAGGCTGCGCCTGAACCTGAACCTCATTTACCTTGGACACAGGTGGCATCTGCGGTGTGTCATAAGACAAGAATGGGATTACCTGCCCGGTGCTGGGGAGAGAGGTGGGAGCTATATCCGGAGCAGCCATTACACTCTGGAGCACCTTTGGATTTTTCAACATCTTGGGCTGATCTTGTGTCTTCATTGCACCTGCGCTCTTTTTCACACTGGTCTCAGCAGCAGCGAGCTCTTGGTCCCGGTAGTCTGAATCGGCCCTCTTCTTGCCTCGGTAATCTGAGTCAACAGTCTCCACATCTCTGTAATCCCGGCCACGGTAGTCCGAATCGGATTTCTCTGTCTCCCGGTAGTCGGCGTCTCTCCTTATTCCTGGCATCTTCAGGTCTCTATTATCATAGGCAGCCTGAGATGGCACGGCGGTCTCCAGGTCCCCGGGTGCCACGCAGGCCGTCTTCTGTAGCACCGGAGCGAGATGTGAATTCTCGCTGGTATTATAATCCCCAACCACCTCAGTATGTGAGTAATCGATGACCACACGCTCTCTGTAGCTTTGTTCTTGGTCAATGTAGCTCATGTCCACGTCCGGCTTCCTGAACCGTAAGTCACGGTCCGCAGACTCTTGGTAAAGTGAAGGAACATCTCTCCGGTTGTACTCTATCGCAGCGGTCTCCCTCAATGTCAGGTCAGCAGTCTCCCTGTCCCGTCGTGCTCTCTGGGACATCTGTTCTCTCTTTTGCTGCTGTAGTAAGATGTCCAGCACAGACGCGACTCTCTGACGATTGTGCTCCAAAACCTTCTGCTCTCGGAGGTCCTTCTCTTCTTGCATTCGCCTTCTGTATTCCAGGCTCTCTCGCTCTCTATATAAAGGAGGGGGGTGAAGTCTCTCTCTGTAAGCGATGGTGGGTCCTTCCTCACTTCTGTAATCCACATCAGGGAGCCCTCTCTCATCTCTCTCTCTATAGTCCATATCGGGGGCTAAATGGGCCCTGAAATCATTTTCTGGATTGTCCATCTCCCTGTAGCGCATGTCCATCATCTCCTCTCCTCTGTAAGTGTTATCCCTGTAGCCAGAGTTATTTCTCGCCCTCCAGAGATGCAGCTCCTCTTCTGGCATCATGGTGTCCTCATCCCAGCGCCCATCCATGTCTCTGTGCATAACGGCAGCTCCTGGGCTATCAAAGCGGGTATTAGACAGTCGTGGGCCACCCTGGAAGTAGAAAGGATGACGTCCTCGCTGCCTTGGTTTGGAGCCTGGAGGTATTAGGGGTGGCATGGATTCTCCAAAGTGCCCCCTGTATGGAAAAAAGGCCAAAACTTGCATTAAAAATAGTATACAGCATTTTTGAGGGGGGGGGGGGGCGGTACAGTCACCTGTATATAAGAGGACGCCTTCATTATATGAGGGGGATGATGGTTGAATCATTGATAACGTGTCGGGAAGTTCGGTAAGGGGCGCTCATCCTCAAGCTGTTCTGCTTCTACGGAATATGTTGCCCACACGGCTGATCTGCTCGAGGCCTGCAAACCATGCCTTCACCATCTCATTCAAGCTGCCAATGGCCAACAGGGCTATCACCGGTCACACAATTTTTCCTAATGTGTACAGTTTATTGTAGAGAAACGCCCAAACTTTCCTTTAATTCATCTCCGAGTGTACGGCCCCGTTCTCTGTTACTTTGCTGCAGCAGTCATGTTACATCGACATCGCTGCAGTCAATCATTGAACACACTGTTGACATGAGGTCACCGCTGCAGCCAAGTAATGGAGATCAGGACATCGGCAGAGGGCAGAGACAAGAACACAAGTTTTCTTTAACAAACTGTACTTATCAGAAAACGTTTTCTGGAAGTCGGCAGCAAGCAGGTCACCTCTCCACAGAATATCTATCTACAGTATATAATACTTTATGATCATGGGGGGGGCACCTAACCCTGACCAGGGACTGCTAGGTGCCTGTGTGAATTGAGCCACAGTGTGACTGAAGCATTGGACACACAAGCTCATTACTGCCAGTCAGTGTGTGACAAACCACGATATACTGTATAGTTACGGGCCCCGCTGGTGATCCGATGCTGTATGGCGGGGGCTGGCAGCATACCATCACAGCTACATCAGGACAGAAGTCACCCGCCAGAAGCGGAGCGCCTGCACAAAGGTCTGGAGGGGAGATCTGAAGATGGGACCCCTACAAGCACGTTCCAACTCTGATGGTAGATTCAAAGAAAGAAGAGGTGGAGGGAATGGCGCCCTCTGGCTGCAACTGGGTGGGCGGCAGAGCAGGACGCTCTGGTGGAACGACAGCCTCCATTGTATGGTCACGGTACCACAGATCACCTGACCATGGCAGCCAATCACAGTTAGTCATTGCTTCACCAGACCACCAGAGCGGAGCCGAGGGGCGGCATTAATGCCGGAGCTCAGCGTCTGGGCCCCGCTCCGTCCTTGTACTGAACAGCAATAAGACCGGTGTATAAGTGATCTCACCGGAAGGTGGGGGGCTGCCGCGGGTCGTCCCACATCCTCCTGGTCTGAGCGTCCGTCTCCTGAAGGTGAATCTGCGGAGAAAACACGGAAACTCAGCAGCCAATCAGAATCAGCGCAGCCGGCGGCCCCCGCGTCACACACCGCAGGGCCGCTGATCACTGCGCAGTGGGAGGAGCCAGTCACATCCGGATCGCACCGTTAGATCAGGCCCCTCCCATAAGTGTAGGACAAGAAGGCGGAGCCCAACAATCGTCAAGGGGGCGGCACAATAACCAGAGGCCTGCCCAAAATTTGGTGAAAATGACAGAAAAAATTAAGTACAATCTGCAAAGATGAGAGGCACAAATACAAACATGGCGGCAGAGAGGAGGGGCGGAGCCTGTAATAACTATGTAACAGGACGGCAAGAGCCAGCCAGGCAGGGCGCCCCCAGCACCCTCGGCTCCCGACCGACATTATACGGGTGACGGCAGCGCCACCTGGAGAGAACTACAAGCCCCAGCGGACCCCCAGCACACGCACCGGACTCCCGTCCACGCCGCGCCGCCTCAGCTCTCTCCGTCCCTCTCACAAGAAGACGGCAGCCACTTCCGCTCTGGAACGGAAATACGTCACTCGATTCTCCCGCGTTGCATCACGGGAACTGCAGTCTTCACGCTTCAAAAACAGCGTAAGCGGCCTGGTGAGGACTACAGGTCCCGAAAAGCAGCGGGCGGGGAGAAGCGGGGGATGCCGGGAAGTGTAGTCCCACGGAGGAGAGGCGCAGCGGAAGCGGGAGAATGTGAGGGCCGTGCGCGGCATGCTGGGAGCAGTAGTGCCCCTGCGGCTCTGGGTGGGCCCATTGTATACTCTGCGGTTATCAGGGGCCTGTGTGTACTGTATGTCAAGCACTGGTGGCACCACAAGTCCCAGCCGACAGCTTGAGAGACAACCCCTGGGGTTGTGCTGGGACTTGTGGTGCTGCCCGCGGAGCCCGTGTAGTCCGGCACACCCCGCTTCCCTGCGCGGCGGCGGATCCTGTAATGGCGTCTGTCGTGAATAAGCGCTGGCACGGCAAGATGGCAGAGCAAGGCCGCGAGCGGAGCGACAGCCCAGCCCCCGCAGTACTCCAGGAGCCGGGTGAGTGTCAGCTCCGCAGCCTCTGCCGCCGTGTGTGACGCCCCCGCAGTACTCCAGGGGCCGGAGCCGGGTGAGTGTCAGCTCCGCAGCCTCTGCCGCCGTGTGTGACGCCCCCGCAGTACTCCAGGGGCCGGAGCCGGGTGAGTGTCAGCTCCGCAGCCTCTGCCGCCGTGTGTGACGCCCCCGCAGTACTCCAGGGGCCGGAGCCGGGTGAGTGTCAGCTCCGCAGCCTCTGCCGCACGGGCCGCCGTGTGTGACTCCCCCGCACTGCTCCAGGGGCCGGAGCCGGGTGAGTGTCAGCTCCGCAGCCTCTGCCGCACGGGCCGCCGTGTGTGACTCCCCCGCACTGCTCCAGGGGCCGGAGCCGGGTGAGTGTCAGCTCCGCAGCCTCTGCCGCACGGGCCGCCGTGTGTGACGCTGCCGCACTGCTCCAGGGGATGGAGCCGGGTGAGTGTCAGCTCCGCAGCCTCTGCCGCACTGCTCCAGGGGATGGAGCCGGGTGAGTGTCAGCTCCGCAGCCTCTGCCGCACTGCTCCAGGGGATGGAGCCGGGTGAGTGTCAGCTATGCAGCCTCTGCCGCACGGGTCGCCGTGTGTGACGCCCCCGCACTGCTCCAGGGGCTGGAGCCGGGTGAGTGTCAGCTCCGCAGCCGCCGCCGTGTGTGACGCTGCCGCTCTCTTTGCAGGGGCCGGCCAGGCCATGATTGTCCACGCTCAGTCCTACGAGGACCTGACCGGAGAGGTGGAGGCGACGTCGGGGCCCGAGGGCGACACAGAGAGCATGGAGGAGATCACGCATGACTTCAGTAAGCTGAGCACGCAGCTGAGCGTCAGCGAAGAGACCGCCGGGGACCCTGCACCGCCCGCCAGCCCCCCAGGGGGACGCAGGAGCCGGGCCGGCGGAGGACTGGTACCAGCAGCAGAAGCACGTGTTTGTGCTGAGCGAAGCGGGGAAGCCGGTGTATTCCCGCTACCGGTCAGAGGAGGCGCTGTCCAGCACATCCGGGGTCATGATGGCGCTCGTGTCATTTCTGGAGAGCGAGAAGAACGCCATCCGGTCCATCCATGCAGGTGTGTGGGGGAGGGGCTGAGACGTCTGCGCCATCATACCTGTGTTACATGCCGCCTTCCTCCCGCAGATGGCTACACGGTGGTGTTTGTGCGGCGCTCCCCACTGGTGCTGGTTTCCGTGTCGCACGCGCAGCAGTCGGAGCAGGAGATGGCGCAGGAGCTGCTCTACGTTTACTACCAGTTAGTCAGCCTGGTGACCGGGACCCAGCTCCACCACCTGTTCCAGCAGCGACCCAGCTACGACCTGCGGCGGCTGCTCTCCGGCTCCGAGCGCATCACGGACAACCTGTTGGCCGCCATGGACACGGACCCCAGCTTCCTCTTGGCCGCAGTCCGCTGCCTACCTCTGACCCCCGCCCTGCGGGACACAGCCACGTACTGCCTGCAGCAGGCCAAGGCCCGAAGTCTGTTGTTCTCCATCCTGATGTCCCAGCAGCAGCTGGTCACTCTGGTCCGGAGGAAGGACCAGTACCTGCACCCTGTCGACATCCACCTGCTCTTCAACCTGGTCACTTCCTCCAGCTCCTTCCGGGAGGGTGAGGCCTGGACGCCCGTGTGTCTCCCAAAGTTCAACCCGTCCGGTTTCTTCCACACTCACATCTCCTACCTGAGCCACAAGCCGGAGCTGCTCCTCCTGATGGTGTCCACTGACCGCGAGGACTTCTTCACCGCCTCCGACTGCAAGAGGAAGGTAGTGGAGCGCCTGGAGAAGCGCGGGACCTGGGCGGCACTGACTGAGGCGCTGACCAACTCGCCGTACGACACCGCACAGGTCGGGATCCCTGAACTCCGACACTTCCTCTACAAATCCAAGAGCTCCGGGCTCTTCACCAGGTGAGAAGGATGGAGATCAGCGGCGCCCAGTGTCGGGCAGCTCCGCAGGATGTTACTTCATGGGATTTTCTGATTCTTCATTATCCTCCAGATTTCTGATACACTGTGATTCAAGATTTCTGCCTGCTGTGAACCCTGTCCTGACCTCGTTCTTCTCTCTGCTGGGGATTCGTTACAGTGTATCAGTCTAGTCTATCCTCCTGTGAGGCAAACAAGTTACCTGCACTGGTACATTGTAGCAAGCTATCAGCAGACTTGTGCCTCTGCCGCGGATCCAGGCTGGCTGTGCGCAGGACACAGTCAGGACAGGCTTCAGCCGCTGGAGGTAAATATTCCAGTACACTGACAGCAAGCAGAGGTGAAGCACAAAGTGTCAGGAGCCGCGGCGGAGACACACAACTCAGACACTCGATATTGATCACTGGCAATATTGGGTTAAATGTTCCTGATGTCTCCGCAGTCCAGTGATGACCGCTCCGTACAACACGGAGGGAGAACAGAAGCGCCTGGTGTCGCTGTACCAGCACCTGCACGGACGCGCGCACTGCAGCTCCCGCCCGCTCACCACCATCTACTACGTGGGACCCCGAGAGAACGTCCTGGCCTGGGTGAGTGACCGTTGCCCCTGGGGGGGCCGCATCTACTGAGGGTCCACCACTGCAGCTCCAGAAGACGATTCATGTCTCCATTTCTCACCATGTTCAAGACCTCTGCTTGCGGTCAGTAAATTTAAGCATTGAGGTTGAAAACAATGTCCAGGGCATGTCCAACTGATCCATGGCTTCTTACAAAGGATGATGAGACCCCGTAACCAGGAACGTTCCCACTCGCTGACTGCAAGGAGAGATATTGAAAATGGGGAAGCTTTAAACGACCCGTGTGCCGGTCTCTGCGGCCGCAGGCTCTGGCCTGCAGTAACATCTATGGCCGCCGTGACTCCTGCCTCGTGCTTCACTGCATCTACATGGTGGCAGACGTGCGCATGTCTCACGCTTGCGTCTCTCTGCAGGTGACCGAGGCATTTGAGCTCTACGTCTGTTTCAGCCCCCTGGGAAGCAAGTCGTCCGCTGTGAATGGCGTCTCCCGTCTCCTGCGCTGGATCCGCAAAGAGGAGGAGAAACTGTTCATCCTGAGCTCCCCCACATATTGACCCAAAAAATGCAGCCTCCATCCAGTGGCGCCTCCATGTGCATGGACACAGCGCCAAGCAGCGGCGCCTCCACAGTGTCCCTGCGCCAAAAACCAAGTGGTGGAACCTCTACAGGGACCCTGCGCCAAAAACAATGGCGGAGCCTCTGTATGGACCCCACACCAAAAACGACCTGCAGGGACAATTATAGTGACTGCATCTGATCCATCATCAGAGATTTCTGCTCCACTGGATGCAGAGACTTTATAAAGAACACTGCTTTATAACAAGAGCAGCAATCTGTGTTCTGCCACCATCGCTCTCTTCTTTGTTTGTACCCTCGCCTCATGTCACCTGTTTTGTAATCAGATTGGAGTATAATATGTAATGGCAGAATAAAGAGTGCAGCTCTGGAGGTGACTGGAGGAGGAGACATGATGTAACAGCAGAATAGTGACAGCAGCTCTGGAGGAGAAGACACCAATGTAACAGCAGAATAGAGACTGCAGCTCTGGAGGAGAAGACACCAATGTAACAACAGAATAGTGACTGGGAGGATAAGACATGATGTAACAGCAGAATAGTGACCGCAGCTCTGGAGGAGAAGACACGATGTAACAGCAGAATAGTGAGTGCAGCTCTGGAGGATAAGACGTGATGTAACAGCAGAATAGTGACCGCAGCTCTGGAGGAGAAGACACGATGTAACAGCAGAATAGTGAGTGCAGCTCTGGAGGATAAGACATGATGTAACAGCAGAATAGTGACTGCAGCTCTGGAGGAGAAGACATGATGTAACAGCAGAATAGTGACTGCAGCTCTGGAGGAGAACACATGATGTAACAGCAGAATAGTGACCACAGCTCTGGAGGAGAAGATATGATGTAGCAGCAGAATAGTGAGTGCAGCTTTGGAGGTGACCGGAGGATAAGACACGATGTAACAGCAGAATAGTGACTGCAGCTCTGGAGGATAAGACATGATGTGACAGCAGAAAAGTGAGTACAGCTCTGGAGGTGACTGGAGGAGAAGACGTGATGTAACAGCAGAATAGTGACAGCAGCTCTGGAGGAGAAGACACCAATGTAACAACAGAATAGTGACTGCAGCTCTGGATAAATAGTGACTGGAGGATAAGACATGATGTAACAGCAGAATTGTGACTGCAGCTCTGGAGGATAAGACACGATGTAACAGCAGAATAGTGAGTGCAGATCTGGAGGTGACTGGAGGATAAGACATGATGTAACAGCAGAATAGTGACTGCAGCTCTGGATAAATAGTGACCGGAGGATAAGACAGGAATGTAACAGCAGAATAGTGACCGCAGCTCTGGCGGAGAAGACACCAATGTAACAACAGAATAGTGACTGCAGCTCTGAAGGTGACTGGAGGATAAGACATGATGTAGCAGCAGAATAGTGACTGCAGCTCTGGAGGAGAAGAAACGATGTAACAGCAGAATAGTGAGTGCAGCTTTGGAGGTGACTGGAGGATGAGATACGATGTAACAGCAGAATAGTGACTGCAGCTCTGGAGGAGAAGACATGATGTGACAGCAGAAAAGTGAGTGCAGATCTGGAGGATGAGATACGATGTGACTGCAGCTCTGGAGGATAAGACATGATGTGACAGCTGAAAAGTGAGTGCAGCTCTGGAGGATAAGAGACATGGAATGTAGTGAGCTTCATCCACGAATATAACAAATTTACACAATCTCTGCTTGCTGTCACTCCATGGAAACTGTCAGCTGGTGGCTGGAATATATTGATCGTCCACATTCAGTGCAGACATTCCCGGTTCTGGATTTTGCCGGATCTTCCAGGCACGCTCACTTTCTTGTAGTTCATTAGATAGGGATCCTGTCACCAGGTCCCTGCTCCCGATCTGAGTAGTGAGGGATCCAAGGTCTGCCGTGGGGTCGCTTACTTATTTTCATTAACCCCTTGCTATCACTGCTGCGCTGTCGTCATGTGGGCAGCGTCGCCCTCTGCCTCTGATCGATGTGGGAAAATCTCCAACAATCACTGCAGCTCGCACACGTGGAAGATAACAGGGATTATATGAAAATGTCCGCAAGAGAAAAGTACAGGGGCTTCTCACAAAATGAGAATATCATCAAAAAGTGAATTTGTTTCCGTTCTCCAATACAGACAGTGACTCTCCTCTATTCTATAGAGTCATTACACAGAGTGATCTATGCCACGGGTTTATTCCTGGTAATGGTGATGATTATGGCTTACAGCCAATGAGAACCCAAAAGTCATTATCTCAGGAAATTAGAATATAACACCAGCTTGAAAAATGATTGCAAAATCCGAAATCCATTTTTATGAAGAGGTAAGCTATAGGCTGGACCAAGGTGAGTCATTGGATGTGGTAGATCTTGATTTTTCCAAAGCGTTTGATACCGTGCCACACAAGAGGTTGGTACACAGAATGAGAATGCCGGGTCTGGGGGAAAATGTG
Source organism: Dendrobates tinctorius (assembly GCF_039654945.1). Classification (NCBI taxonomy): domain Eukaryota; kingdom Metazoa; phylum Chordata; class Amphibia; order Anura; family Dendrobatidae; genus Dendrobates; species Dendrobates tinctorius. Next base: position 302,691 of record NW_027361928.1, on the reverse strand, counting down.
TGTAATGGGTAACTGGCTGAGTGATAGAAAGCAGAGGGGGGTTATAAATGGTATTGTCATGATCCAGACTGGGGTTGGAGTCCTGTTTTTCCTTTTTTCCGGGTTTGGTCATGTCTCAGTCTGGGTTCAGGTTGGCTTTTTATCGCCGCTGCTTCCTGCAGGCTATGTCGGTTATCGTTTTGCCTAGGGCTGCTGTAGCTGACTCTGGTTGCTCTGATTTGTCCTCCTGCGTTTGCTGTCTCAACCCGTGTCTCTGTTTTCCCCCATTCCCGTCCTGACTCAGTGTTCCCCTTTAGTGTATTGACCTCCTGGTTCTGACTTGGCTTGTATCCTGACCTGCTTCTGTCTTTTGGCTTATCCTCTACTGACCTTCTCGGCTTGCCTCTGACCCTGAGTTAGATTATTCCGCTTTGTACAGTGTGTTGCTTGACTCGGCGTGTCTGACTACTCTGCTGCCACCTGTGGTAGCCTGGCTGCTGCACTGCAAGCCTGCTTTGTGTGGGTGCAGTTCTGCATCCACTCTACTGCCATCTAGTGGAGCCTTCACCTATCTGCATTGCAGCAGCCCTGACATTATAACCGACCAGAAACAGCAAGGTTTTTTTTTCTCTGCTTTGCTTTTTATGGATCCACTCCTTACCTTGGCGGATGAAATGGATAGTTGGACACAAATGATGCAGAATCTACCTGTGGAACATAGGGTCTTGGCCTCGTCTCATAACCACCTGCAAAGGGAACTCTTTGCAGGGACTTTGTTCCCAGTCTGTAAGCACTCTAACACTGTTGATGTCTCATTGCACTCTCCTGAACCTACGGTCAGGCTCCCAGATACCTTCTCCGGGGAGGAGAGGTTCCGAACGTTTAAAGAGAGTTGCAAGCTATTGTTTTCTATTACACCCCTATCCTCTGGAGATGAGTCAGCGGGTGGGGATAATCATTTCCTTACTGCAGTGGGGGACCTCAATCATGGACTTTCTCTTTACCTGGTTCTGCCTCTGAACGTGTGTCTGTGGATAAGTTCTTTGAGGCCTTAGAACTTATTTTTGACGAGCCTGACCGGGTCAGAGTGGCAGAGGACACAATCATGAGTCTCTTTCAGGGGAAGCTCTCGGCTGAATGGTATTGCTCCGAGTTCTGTCGATGGTCCAATGAGGTGTCCTGGGATGACTCTGCACAGAGATGCCAATTCGGGAAAGGACTGTCGGATCACTTGAAGGACGCTCTGGCTCTCCATCCACCACCCAGCTCATTGGAGGAGGCTATGACTCAGGTTATCCGTATGGATCGGAGGCTAATGGAGTGAGGTGGAGCACAGCGAGAGGTTCCGTTATTCCCTGCTAATCCTGTTGCTTTGCCACCGTCTGAACCTATGGAGGAGGGAGCCACCAACCTCGAGGAGGAGAGGAGACGGCGACGTGAAGGAAAGCTGTGTTTTTACTGCGGAGATCCCGGATATTGGGAGAAGGACTGCTTCTCCTGCCCACCGACTAACAAGCGGCCGAGTCTGGGTGATTGTTGTGGAGGTCAGCCAGACTCTCAGGTACCTTATTCCTCATTTCATAAGATATTGTTGGAGGTGGAACTTAGTTGTGGGAGTTTCTTCACACCCACTTCTGCTTTCGTAGACTGCGGGTCGTCCATGAACTTTATAGACCCTAACTTTGTGTCCAGGTGTAAGTTAGGGACAGTCAGGCTGGAGACTCCTATTCATATTGTGGCCATTGACAAAACACCACTGGCTAAGGATGTCATCAAACCTGTCTCAGAGGAGTTTCTCCTTAAAGTGGGGTCCTTGCACCAGGAGCGTATTTCATGTTTTGTTCTGGACTGCGGGTCTGGTGTTGGGGTTCCCCTGGTTACAGTCACATGATCCTGTGATAGACTGGGAATCTCGGGACCTTGTTTAATGGGGTCCTAAATGTAGTAGACGTTGCCTTACTACTGTACTGGTGTCATCCGTTAATCTGGAGGGTATTCCGGAGTACCTGAAGGATTTTGAGGATGTTAAGGGAGGTCTTACCACCACACCGCTCTTTTGACCGTGCTATTAATCTGTTTCCGGGTGCTGAATTACCCAAGGCTCGTCTGTACAAGCTCTCTGGCCCGGAGCGAACTGCTATGAAAGAGTATATTTCTGAAAGCCTACAGAAAGACCACATCCGTCCCTCTGTCTCTCCTGTGACGGCTGGATTCGATGGTGGTTTGAGCTGGCTGTTTCACTTGCTATTATTGCACCTGTGCAGTTGCCATTTTACTTGGGTCTGCTGCACCCTGTTTAGTGCAGTTGTATTGAGGCCTGTTCAGACAGGTAAGCATCTCTGCCTGTTTCTGTTTTTTTTCTCGACTATTGGATGATTTTTTCCTCTTTCTGTGGTTTTTATGAATTGCTGCCATTGACAATTCCGGATTGACCTTGGACTCATTTGTCCATGGACTTTATCACTGCTCTCCCTCCTTCCAATGGCAAAACTGTGTTCTTGGTGGTGCTGGATAGATTCAGTAAACAGGAGCATTTTGGACCTTTGGCGGGACTGCCTAATGCTGAAACTTTCTAGGTTGTTTGTTGAGCATGTGGTACGATTGCATGGTGTACCTTTTGAATGTAGTTTCTGATTTTGTGTCCAAAATATGGAGATGAGGAGGAGATGTATAGCAGTGCAGCCCTGTGGAGAGGACGGGTAGGTTGTAGACAGCGATGAGGAGGAAATGTAGGGCGGTGCAGCCCCTTGGAGAGGATGGGTAGGTGGTAGACAGATGAGGAGATGTAGGGCGGTGCAGCATTGTGGAGAGAACGGATAGGTGGTAGAGATGAGGAGGAGATGTAGGGTGGTGCAGCATTGTGGAGAGGACGGGTAAGTGGTAGACAGATGAGGAGATATAGGATGGTGCAGCATTGTGGAGAGAACAGGTAGGTGGTAGACAGATGAGGAGGAGATGTAGGGTGGTGCAGCATTGTGGAGAGAACAGGTAGGTGGTAGACAGAGATGAGGAGGAGATGTAGGGTGGTGCAGCATTGTGGAGAGGACGGGTAGGTTGTAGACAGCGATGAGGAGGAAATGTAGGGCGGTGCAGCATTGTGGAGAGAACAGGTAGGTGGTAGACAGAGATGAGGAGGAGATGTAGGGTGGTGCAGCCCTGTGGAGAGGACGGGTAGGTTGTAGACAGCGATGAGGAGGAAATGTAGGGCGGTGCAGCCCCTTGGAGAGGATGGGTAGGTGGTAGACAGATGAGGAGATGTAGGGCGGTGCAGCATTGTGGAGAGAACGGATAGGTGGTAGAGATGAGGAGGAGATGTAGGGTGGTGCAGCATTGTGGAGAGAACGGGTAAGTGGTAGACAGATGAGGAGATATAGGATGGTGCAGCATTGTGGAGAGAACAGGTAGGTGGTAGACAGAGATGAGGAGGAGATGTAGGGTGGTGCAGCATTGTGGAGAGAACAGGTAGGTGGTAGACAGAGATGAGGAGGAGATGTAGGGTGGTGCAGCATTGTGGAGAGAACAGGTAGGTGGTAGACAGAGATGAGGAGGAGATGTAGGGTGGTGCAGCATTGTGGAGAGGATGGGTAGGTGGTAGAGATGAGAAGGAGAGGTAAGGTGGTGCAGCACTGTGGAGAGGACGGGTAGGTGGTAGACAGAGATGAGGAGATGTAGGGTGGTGCAGCATTGTGGAGAGAACAGGTAGGTGGTAGACAGAGATAAGGAGGAGATGTAGGGTGGTGCAGCACTGGAGAGGACGGGTAGGTGGTAGAGATGAGGAGGAGATGTAGGGGGGTGCTGCACTGTAGAGAGGACGGGTAGGTGGTAGAGATGAGGAGGAAATGTAGAGCACTGCAGCACTGTGGAGCGGATGGGTAGGTGGTAGAGATGAGGAGGAGATGTAGAGCAGTGCAGCACTGTAGAGAGGACGGGTAGGTGGTAGAGATGAGGAGGAGATGTAGAGCGGTGCAGCACTGTGGAGAGGATGGGTAGGTGGTAGAGATGAGGAGGAGATTAGGGTGGTGCAGCACTGTGGAGAGGACGGGTAGGTGGTAGAGATGAGGAGGAGATGTAGGGGGGTGCAGCACTGTGGAGAGGATGGGTAGGTGGTAGAGATGAGGAGGAGATGTAGGGGGGTGCAGCACTTTGGAGAGGACGGGTAGGTGGTAGAGATGAGGAGGAGATGTAGGGCGGTGCAGCACTGTGGAGAGGATGGGTAGGTGGTGGACAGAAATGAGGAGGAGATGTTGGGTGGTAGATGGAGATGAGGAGGAGAGTTAGATTGGTGCAGCACTGTGTTGAACTTTGTGGGTGAGAGAGAAGTTTATATTGTGTTCTGTACCAGATGGGTAATGGCTCAAGGTAGAGGCATCGGTGAAGTTACTGGAAATAAATATGATCCCGGCTGCCGCATTGAGGACGGATTGGAGAGGAGAGGGTTTAAAAAGAGGGAGACCAATTAGTAGAGAGTTGCAGTAGTCCAGATGAGCGCAAATACCAGCGATGGTACGACATTTTACAGAAAGGTGAGAAAAGATTGGATTCTGGAGACGTTCTTGAGATACCGGTGACTTGAACAGTTGATCGGTTATATGGAGTGAAGGAAAGATCTGAGTCACATTTAACCCCAAGACAGCGAGCGTGCTGCTGGGGAGTAAGGATCAGAAAGCGCAGAAGAAGGCGATAATGCACATGCATGTCAGTAATGGAAATACATGGTGACGGAAATCAGACCATTGGTGTGAAGGTGTCATCCTCTTAGAGATGCACACGTAGGCCAGACTAATATATGGCAACCTATCGGTAAAATTGCATGATAAACAAAAGCAAAGGAAAATAATCTTTAGATGAAAAATTAATCACTACTTTATTGATCAAGCAATTGGTGCACAGGGAAAAAAACAACCAGAAGAAAGTGGCGCAAATCCAAATGGAGAACATGAATGATATAACCAGGATCCATACAATGATGGGTGCAAAGTAACACACTGCTAGCTATCACGGACACACTTATGGGTTATACGACGTACACATGTAGCGGTGACAGTAAATGCCATATATATAAAAAATATATGCAATGTTGTAATAGACCTTATGGTGTATGGCCATAGGAAATAATACAAGCGTGTAAAATGTGTCTACATGAGACTAATAAAGTGCCGTAGTGCATAGATACCCAAAGGAATAGATGCTCCCAGTATGTGCAAGTATAACAATGGTAAAGGTAAGTATAAACCTTTATGGAAGCAGCAGGGACTTTGACGAGGATGTGCCCCCCCCCCCCGACGCGTGTTTCAATGTCTGCCTTTGTCATGGCGTGACGTTTTCTACAGAAGTAGGGGTTTAGGAAGAGGTACCAGCCAATAAGCTGTGGCGCAGGGTGTAGCTTGACGCACACATGCACATGAGGTTGTCGAGGGTTGCCACACCCCTGTCCATCTTGACCCCTATGATCTCTCCTTATCTGACTGATGCCCATGGGTGGACCTTGTCCTTTCTTGGGTGCGGTACATAGATATTTTCCTCATTTGGCAGGGCTCCCCAGTCACGTGATGAATTTATGTCTTAACTCCAACAATCTCAATATTCATCTACCATCGAGTTCCTAGACATTACAATCAAACGGGACTCCAATGACACACCTGAAACTGATATCTTCAGGACACCCACATCTGTGAGCTCCACCACACGCATCCTCCTTCCATCCTGCCCCGCTGAGACCTTCAGGACCAGTGGGACAATTCATATGCTTAAGACGACGGCGCTGCGTCCAAAGCGCTGCTGGTTACTGACCGTGTGGACGTAGCCTTATACTCCTCAAGAACACCACCATCTTCCAACTATCATTCCCTGGTGTCTCGATTGAAGAATTCTCTTAATGAAATCATGGCCGATGCTCTTGGCAGACCCTTCGTTATCTGACGGAAGAACAGTGTAGGGGAAATATGTATTTGTAGGCAATATATGACTGGCAGTAAATTAGCTTCGGTTCTTAGGCTGCAGCTCTTCACAAAGGTCATAACCTATGTTATCCTGAGCAAGGCAGCTTTTCTGGTCTCGGGGTCTCAGACCCCAGGGGGCCTTCATGAGAACACACAGAATTAGGAGCATTTCACACCTCTGATGCCTTTGAAGGGAGACACCAAATGGGACCTAGTTGCAGCCTGACACTTTCTATTTACTATGGGAAAGAAAGGTTAAGACAAAGAGGATTTAGAAAAAATAATGTATTTATTGGTAAAGTAGCCATGGTCCAGTCACAGACCAGGAATTAGAATATTAACATGAAAGAGGCTGGTCTAGAGATCCGGTCTCCGGGCTAAGCCTGTAAAGGGGGCCCTCCACATAGAGAGCTGTCCACAGACTGAGGGACAGCCAAGCTGGTGTGATCCATTCCATATTCATCCCTCGGAGCAGAATACCAGACTGCAAAGTTTAGATATTTCTGTAAGTTTCTCACTTATATTTTATAACTGTTTTGCATATTTGTATGTCACTTTTTATTTCCATATTCTTATATTTTTTTATTGTAAGCACTGCACCTTTTCTATTAAAGCGTAAAACTTTAATAAGTCTGAGCCTTGTTGCTGTAAAGAATCCATATCCTTAGAGTGTGCGCTCCTGGTGATTGGCAGACAGTAGTAATATCTCCGGGACTCATCGCCCGTGTGTTCAGGGAGTGGTGGCAGCGTGTATGAGCGGGGTGCATGGTCTGTGTCGGGGTGTGATTTATGCTCCCACTGCAGCATAGGACAGAGGGTGAATGCTGGACTGAGTGAGAGGAGATAGGGTTGCACCTGCAGGGGTTAATCCAAGTCACGTGCTGAGAAGTGGGTACGTGACAACTGGTGGCAGCGGTGGGATAGAATGTATTTCTATTAGAGCATTAGTGCATGGTGTAAGCAATTACTCCCTGTACTAAAGAATTGCGAGCAGTGCACCAGTCCTACAAGGTTCAGCTCGGTGCTTACTTACACATACTTGCAACAGTTTCCCTTCCCGGTTTTTCTTTATGTTTTATTTGGCAAAGGCTGTTCATAGATATGGCAGCCCTGTACAAGAAGCAGAGCAGAGAGGCTCTGACCAACCTCTGTGAGCAGAGAGGAATAGAGACAGCCGACAGATCCAAGGAACTGCTGATACGCGCCTTGGCCGAGCAGGACAGAGCGAAATACTGAAGCACCTGGTCAAGGAGAGAGTCCACCTCAGAGAGACCCAGCAATGCCAGCTCTTGCACCGGAGATACCTGCTGGAGGTGCCAGTAATGTCAGTGCTGAGGAGACTCTACTAATGGACTTACAACAGCTGGGAACAAATGATCCCAATCTGCGCCTGCAGCTTAATCACAGTACTGACAGGCTGAGAGAGAGGCTGCAGAAGAATGCCGGGAGGAGAGAGAGGCTGCAGAAGAATGCCGGGAGGAGAGAGAGGCTGCAGAAGAATGCCGGGAGGAGAGAGAGGCTGCAGAAGAATGCCGGGAGGAGAGAGAGGCTGCAGAAGAATGCCGGGAGAGGAGAGAGGCTGCAGAAGAATGCCGGGAGGAGGTAGAGGCTGCAGAAGAATGCCGGGAGGAGAGAGAGGCTGCCGAAGAATGCCGGGAGGAGAGAGAGGCTGCCGAAGAATGCCGGGAGGAGAGAGAGGCTGCCGAAGAATGCCGGGAGGAGAGAGAGGCTGCAGAAGAATGCCGGGAGGAGAGAGAGGCTGCAGAAGAATGCCGGGAGGAGAGAGAGAGGCTGCAGAACGCCGGGAGGATAGAGAGGCTGCAGAAGAATGCCGGGAGGAGAGAGAGGCTGCAGAAGAATGCCGGGAGGAGAGAGAGGCTGCAGAAGAATGCCGGGAGGAGAGAGAGGGGCTGCAGAACGCCGGGAGGAGAGAGAGAGGCTGCAGAACGCCGGGAGGAGAGAGAGAGAGGCTGCAGAACGCCGGGAGGAGAGAGAGAGAGGCTGCAGAACGCCGGGAGGAGAGAGAGAGAGGCTGCAGAATGCCGGGAGGAGCGAGAGAGGCTGCAGAACGCCGGGAGGAGCGAGAGCGGCTGCAGAATGCCGGGAGGAGCAAGAGAGGCTGCAGAACGCTGGGAGGAGCGATATAGCCTGCAGAACGCCGGGAGGAGCGATATAGCCTGCAGAACGCCGGGTGTTATGAATGGGTCACTGAGGAGAAAAGCAACACACGCTAAGTCTCAGAAAACCAGAGAGGTTGGTAACTATGCAGATTGAAGATCCCCTAATCTTAACACACAACTAGCAGTAACCGTGGAGCGTTCCTACGATGGTCCTGGACGCCTCGTCACAACCGGAGAACTAAATAAGCCTAAAGTAAGAAAAGGGAAAACTAACTCCCCCAGAGCAGACCCCAAAGGAAAGACAGCCCCCCACATGTATTGACGGTGAAGCAAGATGAAAACACAAACAAAGGCAGAAAAATTGGCTGAGCAAACGATGGAGCTAAACTAACTTGAAAGGACAGGAAAGGAAAGACACTGTCTGCAATCTGCCAAAAAAACCCTACCAAAAATAATGTCCAACACTTCTGATAACATTAACCCTGAAGTCACTAGACTTCTCCCACTATATCAGCACTCTGAAATATTCTGAGACAGAGCAAAAAAGAGGCCAATCTAATAAAAGGTAAATTGGCAAATACAGATAAATAAGAGTGGAGATTCAGCACAGAGGACGGATAGGTGGTAGAGATGAGGAGGAGATGTAGGGTGGTGCAGCACTGTGGAGAGGACGGATAGGTGGTAGAGATGAGGAGGAGATGTAGGGTGGTGCAGCACTGTGGAGAGAACGGATAGGTGGTAGAGATGAGGAGGAGATGTAGGGTGGTGCAGCACTGTGGAGAGGACGGATAGGTGGTAGAGATGAGGAGGAGATGTAGGGTGGTGCAGCACTGTGGAGAGGACGGATAGGTGGTAGAGATGAGGAGATGTAGGGTGGTGCAGCACTGTGGAGAGGACGGATAGGTGGTAGAGATGAGGAGGAGATGTAGGGTGGTGCAGCACTGTGGAGAGGACGGATAGGTGGTAGAGATGAGGAGGAGATGTAGGGTGGTACAGCACTGTGGAGAGGACGGATAGGTGGTAGAGATGAGATGTAGGGTGGTACAGCACTGAGGAGAGGACGGATAGGTGGTAGAGATGAGGAGATGTAGGGTGGTCCAGCACTGTGGAGAGGACGGATAGGTGGTAGAGATGAGGAGGAGATGTAGGGTGGTCCAGCACTGTGGAGAGGATGGGTAGGTGGTAGAGATGAGATTAGGGTGGTGCAGCACTGTGGAGAGGACGGATAGGTGGTAGAGATGAGGAGATGTAGAGCAGTGCAGCACTGTGGAGAGGATGGGTAGGTGGTAGAGATGAGGAGGAGATGTAGAGCAGTGCAGCACTGTGGAGAGGATGGGTAGGTGGTAGAGATGAGGAGGAGATGTAGAGCAGTGCAGCACTGTGGAGAGGATGGGTAGGTGGTAGAGATGAGGAGATGTAGAGCAGTGCAGCACTGTGGAGAGGATGGGTAGGTGGTAGAGATGATGAGGAGATGTAGAGCAGTGCAGCACTGTGGAGAGGATGGGTAGGTGGTAGAGATGAGGAGATTAGGGTGGTGCAGCACTGTGGAGAGGACGGGTAGGTGGTAGAGATGAGGAGGAGATGTAGGGGGGTGCTGCACTGTAGAGAGGACGGGTAGGTGGTAGAGATGAGGAGGAAATGTAGAGCACTGCAGCACTGTGGAGAGGATGGGTAGGTGGTAGAGATGATGAGATGTAGGGCGGTGCAGCACTGTGGAGAGGATGGGTAGGTGGTGGACAGAAATGAGGAGGAGATGTTGGGTGGTAGATGGAGATGAGGAGGAGAGTTAGATTGGTGCAGCACTGTGTTGAACTTTGTGGGTGAGAGAGAAGTTTATATTGTGTTCTGTACCAGATGGGTAATGGCTCAAGGTAGAGGCATCGGTGAAGTTACTGGAAATAAATATGATCCCGGCTGCCGCATTGAGGACGGATTGGAGAGGAGAGGGTTTAAAAAGAGGGAGACCAATTAGTAGAGAGTTGCAGTAGTCCAGATGAGCGCAAATACCAGCGATGGTACGACATTTTACAGAAAGGTGAGAAAAGATTGGATTCTGGAGACGTTCTTGAGATACCGGTGACTTGAACAGTTGATCGGTTATATGGAGTGAAGGAAAGATCTGAGTCACATTTAACCCCAAGACAGCGAGCGTGCTGCTGGGGAGTAAGGATCAGAAAGCGCAGAAGAAGGCGATAATGCACATGCATGTCAGTAATGGAAATACATGGTGACGGAAATCAGACCATTGGTGTGAAGGTGTCATCCTCTTAGAGATGCACACGTAGGCCAGACTAATATATGGCAACCTATCGGTAAAATTGCATGATAAACAAAAGCAAAGGAAAATAATCTTTAGATGAAAAATTAATCACTACTTTATTGATCAAGCAATTGGTGCACAGGGAAAAAAACCAGAAGAAAGTGGCGCAAATCCAAATGGAGAACATGAATGATATAACCAGGATCCATACAATGATGGGTGTAAAGTAACACACTGCTAGCTATCACGGTCACACTTATGGGTTATACGACGTACACATGTAGCGGTGACAGTAAATGCCATATATATAAAAAATATATGCAATGTTGTAATAGACCTTATGGTGTATGGCCATAGGAAATAATACAAGCGTGTAAAATGTGTCTACATGAGACTAATAAAGTGCCGTAGTGCATAGATACCCAAAGGAATAGATGCTCCCAGTATGTGCAAGTATAACAATGGTAAAGGTAAGTATAAACCTTTATGGAAGCAGCAGGGACTTTGACGAGGATGTGCCCCCCCCCCCCGACGCGTGTTTCAATGTCTGCCTTTGTCATGGCGTGACGTTTTCTACAGAAGTAGGGGTTTAGGAAGAGGTACCAGCCAATAAGCAGTGGCGCAGGGTGTAGCTTGACGCACACATGTACATGAGGTTGTCGAGGGTTGCCACACCCCTGTCCATCTTGACCCCTATGATCTCTCCTTATCTGACTGATGCCCATGGGTGGACCTTGTCCTTTCTTGGGTGCGGTACATAGATATTTTCCTCATTTGGCAGGGCTCCCCAGTCACGTGATGAATTTATGTCTTAACTCCAACAATCTCAATATTCATCTACCATCGAGTTCCTAGACATTACAATCAAACGGGACTCCAATGACACACCTGAAACTGATATCTTCAGGACACCCACATCTGTGAGCTCCACCACACGCATCCTCCTTCCATCCTGCCCCGCTGAGACCTTCAGGACCAGTGGGACAATTCATATGCTTAAGACGACGGCGCTGCGTCCAAAGCGCTGCTGGTTACTGACCGTGTGGACGTAGCCTTATACTCCTCAAGAACACCACCATCTTCCAACTATCATTCCCTGGCGTCTCGATTGAAGAATTCTCTTAATGAAATCATGGCCGATGCTCTTGGCAGACCCTTCGTTATCTGACGGAAGAACACAGTGTAGGGGAAATATGTATTTGTAGGCAATATATGACTGGTAGTAAATTAGCTTCGGTTCTTAGGCTGCAGCTCTTCACAAAGGTCCTAACCTATGTTATCCTGAGCAAGGCAGCTTTTCTGGTCTCGGGGTCTCGGACCCCAGGGGGCCTTCATGAGAACACACAGAATTAGGAGCATTTAACACCTCTGATGCCTTTGAAGGGAGACACCAAATGGGACCTAGTTGCAGCCTGACACTTTCTATTTACTATGGGAAAGAAAGGTTAAGACAAAGGATTTAGAAAAAATAATGTATTTATTGCAGGGCTGTGGAGTCGTGGAGTCGGAGTCGGTGCTCATTTTGGTGGAGTCGGAGTTGGAGTCGGTATAAAATGGACCGACTCCGACTCCTAAAATATATAATAAATTGGGTACAGTAATTCAATGCAGGATGTGCTGAATATTTTTTCATAGGAGTTTGGGAAAGTTATGAAATGTCCTATAAATGGCTGTTATATTCCTGATCTAAGGCTACATTCACACACAGCGTTTTTCCTGTGTTTTTTGAGGATACGTTTTTCAGCTGCAAAAGCTGATCATCTTTTTAAAAAACTGCATCACCTGAAAGGTTTTTGAGCTCATAGATAATGTTTTCAATAGCAAAAGCAGATTAGAAATCTGCTCTATCTATATATCCATTTATCCATATCTATCTATCCATATCGTATCTGTACCAAAAAGAATGAAAACCGGGTAGTACACCAATATATATTCTGTTCTATCTAAATATCTGGATTATTGGATCATAAAAATGATTAAATGTCTGAGGTTCACATTGTACTACAATAAATTTTTCACTTAAATATAAGCAATATGTGTGGGAGTCGGAGTCGTGGAGTTGGAGTCGGTGTAAGGCAAATTGAGGAGTCGGAGTTGGAGTCGCAGGTTTGGCTTACCGACTCCACAGCCCTGATTTATTGGTAAAGTAGCCATGGTCCAGTCACAGACCAGGAATTAGAATATTAACATGAAAGAGGCTGGCCTAGAGATCCGGTCTCCGGGCTAAGCCTGTAAAGGGGGCCCTCCACATAGAGAGATGTTCACAGACTGAGGGACAGCCAAGCTGGTGTGATCCATTCCATATTCATCCCTCGGAGCAGAATACCAGACTGCAAAGTTTAGATATTTCTGTAAGTTTCTCACTTTTATTTTATAACTGTTTTGCATATTTGTATGTCACTTTTTTCTCCATATTCTTATATCTTTTTATTGTAAGCACTGCACCTTTTCTATTAAAGCTTAAAACTTTAATAAGTCTGAGCCTTGTTGCTGTAAAGAATCCATATCCTTAGAGTGTGCGCTCCTGGTGATTGGCAGACAGTAGTAATATCTCCGGGACTCATCGCCCGTGTGTTCGGGGAGTGGTGGCAGCGTGTATGAGCGGGGTGCGTGGTCTGTGTCGGGGTGTGATTTATGCTCCCACTGCAGCATAGGACAGAGGGTGAATGCTGGACTGAGTGAGAGGAGATAGGGTTGCACCTGCAGGGGTTAATCCAAGTCACGTGCTGAGAAGTGGGTACGTGACAACTGGTGGCAGCGGTGGGATAGAATGTATTTCTATTAGAGCATTAGTGCATGGTGTAAGCAATTACTCCCTGTACTAAAGAATTGCGAGCAGTGCACCAGTCCTACAAGGTTCAGCTCGGTGCTTACTTACACATACTTGCAACAGTTTCCCTTCCCGGTTTTTCTTTATCTTTTATTTGGCAAAGGCTGTTCATAGATATGGCAGCCCTGTACAAGAAGCAGAGCAGAGAGGCTCTGACCAACCTCTGTGAGCAGAGAGGAATAGAGGCAGCCGACAGATCCAAGGAACTGCTGATACGCGCCTTGGCCGAGCAGGACAGAGCGAAATACTGAAGCACCTGGTCAAGGAGAGAGTCCACCTCAGAGAGACCCAGCAATGCCAGCTCTTGCACCGGAGATACCTGCTGGAGGTGCCAGTAATGTCAGTGCTGAGGAGACTCTACTTTACTAATGGACTTACAACAGCTGGGAACAAATGATCCCAATCTGCGCCTGCAGCTTAATCACAGTACTGACAGGCTGAGAGAGAGGCTGCAGAACGCCGGGAGGAGAGAGAGGCTGCAGAAGAATGCCGGGAGGAGAGAGAGGCTGCAGAAGAATGCCGGGAGGAGAGAGAGGCTGCAGAAGAATGCCGGGAGGAGAGAGAGGCTGCAGAAGAATGCCGGGAGGAGAGAGAGGCTGCAGAAGAATGCCGGGAGGAGAGAGAGGCTGCAGAAGAATGCCGGGAGGAGAGAGAGGCTGCAGAAGAATGCCGGGAGGAGAGAGAGGCTGCAGAACGCCGGGAGGAGAGAGAGAGGCTGCAGAACGCCGGGAGGAGAGAGAGAGGCTGCAGAACGCCGGGAGGAGAGAGAGAGGCTGCAGAACGCCGGGAGGAGAGAGAGAGGCTGCAGAACGCCGGGAGGAGAGAGAGAGGCTGCAGAACGCCGGGAGGAGCGAGAGAGGCTGCAGAACGCCGGGAGGAGCGAGAGAGGCTGCAGAACGCCGGGAGGAGCGAGAGCGGCTGCAGAACGCCGGGAGGAGCGATATAGCCTGCAGAACGCCGGGAGGAGCGAGAGAGGCTGCAGAACGCCGGGTGTTATGAATGGGTCACCAAGGAGAAAAGCAACACACGCTAAGTCTCAGAAAACCAGAGAGGTTGGTAACTATGCAGATTGAAGATCCCCTAATCTTAACACACAACTAGCAGTAACCGTGGAGCGTTCCTACGATGGTCCTGGACGCCTCGTCACAACCGGAGAACTAAAGAAGCCTAAAGTAAGAAAAGGGAAAACTAACTCCCCCAGAGCAGACCCCAAAGGAAAGACAGCCCCCCACATGTATTGACGGTGAAGCAAATTGAAAACACAAACAAAGGCAGAAAAATAGGCTGAGCAAACGATGGGGCTAAACTAACTTGAAAGGACAGGAAAGGAAAGACACTGTCTGCAATCTGCCAAAAAAACCCTACCAAAAATAATGTCCAACACTTCTGTTAACAAAATTAACCCTGAAGTCACTAGACTTCTCCCACTATATCAGCACTCTGAAATATTCTGAGACAGAGCAAAAAAGAGGCCAATCTAATAAAAGGTAAATTGGCAAATACAGATAAATAAGAGTGGAGATTCAGCACAGCCCAGCCGGGCTGGCAGACCACACAAAAACTGAGATGACCAACAAGAGCAACCGTGAACATTAGCAAAAACAAACTTAACTTGAGAAGAATGGAGCAGAGCTGAAGTCCAAGACCTGAGAATCAGACTGAATCACCAGCACCCGGATAGGGCGTCGGCTTATATCCAGTCTGATACTCCAGAGATCCAATCATTATCCTCGTCAGGTGGCAGACCATTACCAATTAAACTAACCTCACCACCTCCTGTCACCACCAGAGGGAGAACGGAAGGAGAACTCCCAGCTGGTGGAGCAGAAAATGAGCTCATAACAGCCGGGAGGAGCGAGAGAGGCTGCAGAACGCCGGGAGGATAGAGAGAGGCTGCAGAACGCCGGGAGGAGAGAGAGAGAGGCTGCAGAACGCCGGGAGGAGAGAGAGAGAGGCTGCAGAACGCCGGGAGGAGAGAGGCTGCAGAACGCCGGGAGGAGAGAGAGAGGCTAGAGAACGCCGGGAGGAGAGAGAGAGGCTGCAGAACGCCGCGACCAGGAAGAGAGGCTGCAGAACGCCAGGAGGAGAGAGAGGCTGTAGAACGCCGGGAGGAGAGAGAGGCTGTAGAACGCCGGGAGGAGAGAGAGGCTGTAGAACTCCGGGAGGAGAGAGAGAGGCTGTAGAACGCCGGGAGGAGAGAGCTTTCAAGCTTCAGGTGGCTCAAACAGAAAGGGGTAACAGTCCACAGCTGACCCCCTCCAGGACATAAATGCAAGGAAACCACATCTGGAAAACTTCCCTGTGATGGAGAACACAAACGTAGATACTTCGGGTGTTTGAAAAAACCTGCAGGCAATACCATCTACCCAGTGAGCAGCGGGCGCAGTATCTAACCCCAGGGGCGAGAGGCAAAGCCCTGGAAGTTTTCACTGGCCTCCCACCAGAGCTAGATGGGAACTATGAGGCCATAAAAGAGGCCCTGATCAGGAAATACAACCTAACCCGAGAAGTGTATCGGAGAAAGTTCCGGAACCTACAACGTGGATCAACTGACAGCTATGTGGAAGCCATCGGGATTCAGCTGGAAGGGAGGTAAGCCAAACGGGGACCCTTCTCCCTCTGCCGGCCGATCACCAGTGCTACCCAAGCCCACCTCCTATGGGGTCCCGGGGAATAGACCTTCTCTAGGCGATTCACGCCGATGCTTCGCCTGCTACAAAGTGGGACATGTGAGCGCTGTCTGCCCTGATAGGGAGAAACGCCCAACTACAACCCTAAAGCCGTCTGGGTCCCCACCGTCTGTCCTCTTTGTGGCCGGCTCTGATGTGAGGACCAATGAGAACTGTCACTGTTGGCAATAAAGTCACCATTGGCCTCAGGGACACTGGGGCAGAGTGTCACGCCGCTCCTTACGCCGCTGCCTTCCGCTCCCCCGCACACTTACCCGTCCTCTGCGTCCCTGCGCGCTCCCGCTCAGCCTTCTGTTATGCTCCTGCTCCCCGACGGGCGCGCAGCCGCACTGTGTTTAGCGCACGCTCACTCCGTTCTTCCTGAGGACAGCAGATCCTGTCACTCTACTCCGTGAGGACCCTGACCCGGAAGTCCTCTGCACACTCTCCTTATCAGGCCGCCTCTTCCTCCTGGCGGTGCCTGATTGTCATTTGTGCCTCACAAGTGATCCTGGCCCCACGTCCCGCTGCGCGTGTCCCTGCCTGCAGCTCCTGTTGCCTGTGCCTGTATCTCACCCTCCTTCTCCGTTCTCTCTCCTAGTGCCTGCCTGCCCGTGGTTCCGTCTTGTCTTGTTCCTGTGTCCCAGCCGTGTCTTCCAGCCTGTGCCTCTGCCTTGCTGCCTTGTCCATGTTGCTGCCGTGCCTGCCAGCATTCCAGTCCTGCCCGCCGTCTGTGTTCTTGTCCTGTTGGTCCTCCGCCAGCCTCACCGGTCTCCCGCCGTACCTCCTGAGTCCATCCTCTGGGTACCAGCTGCCGTGGTGATAGTCTCCATTGGGTCTGCCCCTAACGCTCCCTGTATAGGGGGTGGTCCACCTGGTCAGCTCGCCTGTGGGAGGTTTGTTGCCACGGTCCAGCAGGTCCACCCCAGGAGTTCCTCCAAAGGTCTCACACAGAGGTTGAATGCTGGACTGAGTGAGAAGAGACAGATTAACCCTTGCAGGAGACCCCAAGTCACGTGCTGAGAAGCCAGTATGTGACACACAGTGTAACCTTTCGTCTTGCAAAAAAACCTGCGAGACCATCTACTCACCAGCCACTATCAAACAGAACCCCACACTTTTTTGGACAAGGTCTGCCCTCGTTGGCTATGTTCACTCTGTGGTCGGTGTGTGGCCTCCCCAATATACTTTCTACAACTCAGGATCCAAAGCATGTAACATCACTCACCACAGCATCTGTGACACTAAAGCAGCGGTGTACTACGCTGCCTGTCCTCCTCCCAAAACATACAGCTTGTAGGCCCCAAGAACTTCAACATGTATCGAAGGTAAACAAACCGGATACGGACCCGCCATACCCCCCCCCCCCCGTGGCCTGCTTGGAAATGCCAGTCTTGCTCCTTTCCTTTGACCATCTTGTCATATGGCTGCGGTTTAATCATTTTTGTTTATTCTGTATGATTTTAGATATTTATTTAGTCCTTTTTATTGTTTTTGACATTTTTCATTGGTACCACGAGTCAGTGTTGATTTTCTTTGTGTTCCTCGTCCATCTCTTCCGCAACTGTGACCGCTGATTGTCCTCTTAGCTCTGGTCTCCACTGACGGAGCCATTATACTATGGATAATAATGCAATTGGATATGTACATATTTTACTTATGGAGGCGTATGTATATATGTTGTGGTGTGACTGGTGGTCACGTGGTTAATGGGAGGTATATGTAACAGGGATGGATGCTCCCCGCGATGCAACCCGGAGTATTTTGTCTATAGTACACATGAGCACTAAAAACATCATTTAGTGCACTGGGTCTGGGTTGCGGGTAGCTATGAGAGATGGGAGGGTCTGGCTACCCACATACCTCACCTCTGGGTGAGGGTGCTGACTGTACCCCTGTTTTCCTTCAGGACCTGCAGGTGTGAAGACCTGCAGTGGGGTCATGACCATGTGATCCATACCTCACCTGTGGGTGTGGTTACAGGGCTATGTAATTGAGGTGTTTAGCACATGTGAGAGTGTTTGGGTGTCTGGCAGTGTGTACAGACTTCCATGTGTCCAGACTGGATATTACAGAGTGGGCTGTGTATGGTGAATGTATAGTGGTGGCAGAATGCTGTGGAGAATGTCACTCAGGATCGGTAGGCACATTGGACGGTACCACAGTCGGCCGTATGTGCAGCTTTGGGGGTCGGGCCCGGCGTGTGCAGCTCTGGGGGCTGGACCCGGCGTGTGACTCTCTGGGGGCCGGGCCCGGTGAGTGCGGCTCTGGGGGCCGGGCCCGGAGTGTGCGGCTCTGGGGACCGGGCCCGGTGAGTGTGACTCTCTGGGGGCCGGAGTGTGACTCTCTGGGGGGCCGAGCCCGGTGAGTGCGGCTCTGGGGGCCGGAGTGTGACTCTCTGGGGGCCGGAGTGTGACTCTCTGGGGGGCCGAGCCCGGTGAGTGCGGCTCTGGGGGCCGGGCCCGGAGTGTGACTCTCTGGGGGGCCGATCCCAGTGAGTGCGGCTCTGGGGGCCGGGCCTGGAGTGTGACTCTCTGGGGGCCGGGCCGGGTGAGTGCGGCTCTGAGGGTCGGGCCTGGAGTGTGACTCTCTGGGGGCCGGGCCCGGTGAGTGCGGCTCTGAGGGCTGGGCCCGGAGTGTGACTCTCTGGGGGCCGGGCCTGGTGAGTGCGGCTCTTGGGGCTGTGCCCGGTGAGTGCGGCTCTTGGGGCTGGGCCCGGTGATTGCGGCTCTGGGGGCCGGGCCCGGAGTGTGACTCTCTGGGGGCCGGGCCCGGAGTGTGACTGCTGGGGGCCGAGCCCGGTGAGTGCGGCTCTGGGGGCCGGGCCCGGTGAGTGCGGCTCTGGGGGTCGGGCCTGGAGTGTGACTCTCTGGGGGCCGGGCCCGGTGAGTGCGGCTCTGAGGGCTGGGCCCGGAGTGTGACTCTCTGGGGGCCGGGCCTGGTGAGTGCGGCTCTTGGGGCTGGGCCCGGTGAGTGCGGCTCTGAGGGCCGGGCCCGGAGTGTGACTCTCTGGGGGCCGGGCCCGGAGTGTGACTGCTGGGGGCCGAGCCCGGTGAGTGCGGCTCTGGGGGCCGGGCCTGGAGTGTGACTCTCTGGGGGCCGGGCCCGGTGAGTGCGGCTCTGGGGGTCGGGCCTGGAGTGTGACTCTCTGGGGGCCGGGCCCGGTGAGTGCGGCTCTGGGGGTCGGGCCTGGAGTGTGACTCTCTGGGGGCCGGGCCCGGTGAGTGCGGCTCTGGGGGCCGGGCCCGGTGAGTGCGGCTCTTGGGGTCGGGGCCGGGCCCGGTGAGTGCGGCTCTGGTGGCCGGGCCCAGAGTGTGACTCTCTGGGGGCCGGCGTGTGACTCTCTGGGGGCCGAGCCCAGTGAGTGCGGCTCTGGGGGCCCGGCCCGGAGTGTGACTCTCTGGGGGCCGGGCCCGGTGAGTGCGGCTCTGGGGGCCGGGCCCGGAGTGTGACTCTCTGGGGGGCCGATCCCAGTGAGTGCGTCTCTGGGGGCCGAGCCCGGTGAGTGCGGCTCTGGGGGCCGGGCCTGGAGTGTGACTCTCTGGGGGCCGGGCCGGGTGAGTGCGGCTCTGAGGGTCGGGCCTGGAGTGTGACTCTCTGGGGGCCGGGCCCGGTGAGTGCGGCTCTGAGGGCTGGGCCCGGAGTGTGACTCTCTGGGGGCCGGGCCTGGTGAGTGCGGCTCTTGGGGCTGGGCCCGGTGAGTGCGGCTCTTGGGGCTGGGCCCGGTGAGTGCGGCTCTGGGGGCCGGGCCCGGAGTGTGACTCTCTGGGGGCCGGGCCCGGAGTGTGACTGCTGGGGGCCGAGCCCGGTGAGTGCGGCTCTGGGGGTCGGGCCTGGAGTGTGACTCTCTGGGGGCCGGGCCCGGTGAGTGCGGCTCTGAGGGCTGGGCCCGGAGTGTGACTCTCTGGGGGCCGGGCCTGGTGAGTGCGGCTCTTGGGGCTGGGCCCGGTGAGTGCGGCTCTGAGGGCCGGGCCCGGAGTGTGACTCTCTGGGGGCCGGGCCCGGAGTGTGACTGCTGGGGGCCGAGCCCGGTGAGTGCGGCTCTGGGGGCCGGGCCTGGAGTGTGACTCTCTGGGGGCCGGGCCTGGAGTGTGACTCTCTGGGGGCCGGGCCCGGTGAGTGCGGCTCTGGGGGTCGGGCCTGGAGTGTGACTCTCTGGGGGCCGGGCCCGGTGAGTGCGGCTCTGGGGGCCGGGCCCGGTGAGTGCGGCTCTGGGGGCCGGGCCCGGAGTGTGACTCTCTGGGGGCCGGCGTGTGACTCTCTGGGGGCCGAGCCCGGTGAGTGCGGCTCTGGGGGCCCGGCCCGGAGTGTGACTCTCTGGGGGCCGGGCCCGGTGAGTGCGGCTCTGGGGGCCGGGCCTGGAGTGTGACTCTCTGGGGGCCGGGCCCGGTGAGTGCGGCTCTGAGGGCTGGGCCCAGAGTGTGACTCTCTGGGGGCCGAGCCCGGTGAGTGCGGCTCTGGGGGCCGGGCCTGGAGTGTGACTCTCTGGGGGCCGAGCCCGGTGAGTGCGGCTCTGAGGACTGGGCCCGGAGTGTGACTCTCTGGGGGCTGGGCCCGGTGAGTGCGGCTCTGGTGGCCGGGGCCGGGCCCGGTGAGTGCGGCTCTGAGGACTGGGCCCGGAGTGTGACTCTCTGGGGGCTGGGCCCGGTGAGTGCGGCTCTGAGGGCTGGGCCCGGAGTGTGACTCTCTGGGGGCTGGGCCCGGTGAGTGCGGCTCTGAGGGCTGGGCCCGGAGTGTGACTCTCTGGGGGCCGGGCCCGGCGTGTGCGGCTCTGAGGGCTGGGCCCGGAGTGTGACTCTCTGGGGGCCGGGCCCGGTGAGTGCGGCTCTGGGGGCCGGCGTGTGACTCTCTGGGGGCCGAGCCCGGTGAGTGCGGCTCTGGGGGCCGGGCCCGGAGTGTGACTCTCTGGGGGCTAGGCCCGGTGAGTGCGGCTCTGAGGGCTGGGCCCGGAGTGTGACTCTCTGGGGGCCGGCGTGTGACTCTCTGGGGGCCGAGCCCGGTGAGTGCGGCTCTGGGGGCCGGGCCCGGAGTGTGACTCTCTGGGGGCCGGGCCCGGAGTGTGACTCTCTGGGGGCCGGGCCCGGTGAGTGCGGCTCTGGGGGCCGGGCCTGGAGTGTGACTCTCTGGGGGCCGGGCCTGGTGAGTGCGGCTCTGAGGGCTGGGCCCGGAGTGTGACTCTCTGGGGGCCGAGCCCGGTGAGTGCGGCTCTGAGGGCTGGGCCCGGAGTGTGACTCTCTGGGGGCTGGGCCCGGTGAGTGCGGCTCTGAGGGCTGGGCCCGGAGTGTGACTCTCTGGGGGCCGGGCCCGGCGTGTGCGGCTCTGAGGGCTGGGCCCGGAGTGTGACTCTCTGGGGGCCGGGCCCGGTGAGTGCGGCTCTGGGGGCCGGGCCTGGAGTGTGACTCTCTGGGGGCCGGGCCCGGTGAGTGCGGCTCTGGGGGCCGGGCCTGGAGTGTGACTCTCTGGGCTCTGGGGGCCGGGCCTGGAGTGTGACTCTCTGGGGGCCGGGCCCGGCGTGTGCGGCTCTGAGGGCTGGGCCCGGAGTGTGACTCTCTGGGGGCCGGGCCCGGTGAGTGCGGCTCTGGGGGCCCGGCCCGGAGTGTGACTCTCTGGGGGCCGGGCCCGGTGAGTGCGGCTCTGGGGGCCGGGCCCGGAGTGTGACTCTCTGGGGGGCCGATCCCAGTGAGTGCGTCTCTGGGGGCCGAGCCCGGTGAGTGCGGCTCTGGGGGCCGGGCCTGGAGTGTGACTCTCTGGGGGCCGGGCCGGGTGAGTGCGGCTCTGAGGGTCGGGCCTGGAGTGTGACTCTCTGGGGGCCGGGCCCGGTGAATGCGGCTCTGAGGGCTGGGCCCGGAGTGTGACTCTCTGGGGGCCGGGCCTGGTGAGTGCGGCTCTTGGGGCTGGGCCCGGTGAGTGCGGCTTTGGGGGCCGGGCCCGGAGTGTGACTCTCTGGGGGCCGGGCCCGGAGTGTGACTGCTGGGGGCCGAGCCCGGTGAGTGCGGCTCTGGGGGCCGGGCCCGGTGAGTGCGGCTCTGGGGGTCGGGCCTGGAGTGTGACTCTCTGGGGGCCGGGCCCGGTGAGTGCGGCTCTGAGGGCTGGGCCCGGAGTGTGACTCTCTGGGGGCCGGGCCTGGTGAGTGCGGCTCTTGGGGCTGGGCCCGGTGAGTGCGGCTCTGAGGGCCGGGCCCGGAGTGTGACTCTCTGGGGGCCGGGCCCGGAGTGTGACTGCTGGGGGCCGAGCCCGGTGAGTGCGGCTCTGGGGGCCGGGCCTGGAGTGTGACTCTCTGGGGGCCGGGCCCGGTGAGTGCGGCTCTGGGGGTCGGGCCTGGAGTGTGACTCTCTGGGGGCCGGGCCCGGTGAGTGCGGCTCTGGGGGTCGGGCCTGGAGTGTGACTCTCTGGGGGCCGGGCCCGGTGAGTGCGGCTCTGGGGGTCGGGCCTGGAGTGTGACTCTCTGGGGGCCGGGCCCGGTGAGTGCGGCTCTGGTGGCCGGGCCCGGAGTGTGACTCTCTGGGGGCCGGCGTGTGACTCTCTGGGGGCCGAGCCCGGTGAGTGCGGCTCTGGGGGCCCGGCCCGGAGTGTGACTCTCTGGGGGCCGGGCCCGGTGAGTGCGGCTCTGGGGGCCGGGCCTGGAGTGTGACTCTCTGGGGGCCGGGCCCGGTGAGTGCGGCTCTGAGGGCTGGGCCCAGAGTGTGACTCTCTGGGGGCCGAGCCCGGTGAGTGCGGCTCTGGGGGCCGGGCCTGGAGTGTGACTCTCTGGGGGCCGAGCCCGGTGAGTGCGGCTCTGAGGACTGGGCCCGGAGTGTGACTCTCTGGGGGCTGGGCCCGGTGAGTGCGGCTCTGGTGGCCGGGGCCGGGCCCGGTGAGTGCGGCTCTGAGGACTGGGCCCGGAGTGTGACTCTCTGGGGGCTGGGCCCGGTGAGTGCGGCTCTGAGGGCTGGGCCCGGTGAGTGCGGCTCTGAGGGCTGGGCCCGGAGTGTGACTCTCTGGGGGCCGGGCCCGGCGTGTGCGGCTCTGAGGGCTGGGCCCGGAGTGTGACTCTCTGGGGGCCGGGCCCGGTGAGTGCGGCTCTGGGGGCCGGCGTGTGACTCTCTGGGGGCCGAGCCCGGTGAGTGCGGCTCTGGGGGCCGGGCCCGGAGTGTGACTCTCTGGGGGCCGGGCCCGGAGTGTGACTCTCTGGGGGCTAGGCCCGGTGAGTGCGGCTCTGAGGGCTGGGCCCGGAGTGTGACTCTCTGGGGGCCGGCGTGTGACTCTCTGGGGGCCGAGCCCAGTGAGTGCGGCTCTGGGGGCCGGGCCCGGAGTGTGACTCTCTGGGGGCCGGGCCCGGAGTGTGACTCTCTGGGGGCCGGGCCCGGTGAGTGCGGCTCTGGGGGCCGGGCCTGGAGTGTGACTCTCTGGGGGCCGGGCCCGGTGAGTGCGGCTCTGAGGGCTGGGCCCGGAGTGTGACTCTCTGGGGGCCGAGCCCGGTGAGTGCGGCTCTGAGGGCTGGGCCCGGAGTGTGACTCTCTGGGGGCTGGGCCCGGTGAGTGCGGCTCTGAGGGCTGGGCCCGGAGTGTGACTCTCTGGGGGCCGGGCCCGGCGTGTGCGGCTCTGAGGGCTGGGCCCGGAGTGTGACTCTCTGGGGGCCGGGCCCGGTGAGTGCGGCTCTGGGGGCCGGGCCTGGAGTGTGACTCTCTGGGGGCCGGGCCCGGTGAGTGCGGCTCTGGGGGCCGGGCCTGGAGTGTGACTCTCTGGGCTCTGGGGGCCGGGCCTGGAGTGTGACTCTCTGGGGGCCGGGCCCGGCGTGTGCGGCTCTGAGGGCTGGGCCCGGAGTGTGACTCTCTGGGGGCCGGGCCCGGTGAGTGCGGCTCTGGGGGCCGGGCCTGGAGTGTGACTCTCTGGGGGCCGGGCCCGGTGAGTGCGGCTCTGAGGGCTGGGCCCGGAGTGTGACTCTCTGGGGGCCGGGCCTGGTGAGTGTGGCTCTGAGGGCTGGGCCCGGAGTGTGACTCTCTGGGGGCTGGGCCCGGTGAGTGCGGCTCTGGGGGCCGGGCCTGGAGTGTGACTCTCTGGGCTCTGGGGGCTGGGCCCGGAGTGTGACTCTCTGGGGGCCGGGCCTGGAGTGTGACTCTCTGGGGGCCGGGCCCAGTGAGTGCGGCTCTGGGGGCCGGGCCTGGAGTGTGACTCTCTGGGGGCCGGGCCCGGTGAGTGCGGCTCTGGGGGCCGGGCCCGGTGAGTGTGGCTCTGGGGGCCGGGCCCGGTGAGTGCAGCTCTGGGGGCCGGGCCTGGAGTGTGACTCTCTGGGGGTTGGGCCCGGTGAGTGCGGCTCTGGGGGCCGGGCCTGGAGTGTGACTCTCTGGGGGCTGGGCCCGGTGAGTGTGACTCTCTGGGGGCTGGGCCCGGTGAGTGCGGCTCTGGGGGCCGGGCCCGGTGAGTGACTCTCTGGGGGCTGGGCCCGGTGAGTGACTCTCTGGGGGCTGGGCCCGGTGAGTGCGGCTCTGGGGGCCAGGCCCGGTGAGTGACTCTCTGGGGGCTGGGCCCGGTGAGTGACTCTCTGGGGGCTGGGCCCGGTGAGTGCGGCTCTGGGGGCCGGGCCCGGTGAGTGCGGCTCTGGGGGCCGGGCCTGGAGTGTGACTCTCTGGGGGCTGGGCCCGGTGAGTGCGGCTCTGGGGGCCGGGCCTGGAGTGTGACTCTCTGGGGGCCGGGCCCGGTGAGTGACTCTCTGGGGGCTGGGCCCGGTGAGTGCGGCTCTGGGGGCCGGGCCCGGTGAGTGACTCTCTGGGGGCTGGGCCCGGTGAGTGACTCTCTGGGGGCTGGGCCCGGTGAGTGCGGCTCTGGGGGCTGGGCCCGGTGAGTGCGGCTCTGGGGGCCGGGCCTGGAGTGTGACTCTCTGGGGGCTGGGCCCGGTGAGTGCGGCTCTGGGGGCCGGGCCTGGAGTGTGACTCTCTGGGGGCTGGGCCCGGTGAGTGTGACTCTCTGGGGGCTGGGCCCGGTGAGTGCGGCTCTGGGGGCCGGGCCCGGTGAGTGACTCTCTGGGGGCTGGGCCCGGTGAGTGTGACTCTCTGGGGGCTGGGCCCGGTGAGTGCGGCTCTGGGGGCCGGGCCCGGTGAGTGACTCTCTGGGGGCTGGGCCCGGTGAGTGACTCTCTGGGGGCTGGGCCCGGTGAGTGCGGCTCTGGGGGCTGGGCCCGGTGAGTGACTCTCTGGGGGCTGGGCCCGGTGAGTGCGGCTCTGGGGGCCGGGCCTGGAGTGTGACTCTCTGGGGGCTGGGCCCGGTGAGTGCGGCTCTTGGGGCCGGGCCCGGAGTGTGACTCTCTGGGGGCCGGGCCCGGTGAGTGACTCTTTGGGGGCCGGGCCCGGTGAGTGCGGCTCTGGGGGCCGGGCCCGGTGAGTGACTCTCTGGGGGCTGGGCCCGGTGAGTGCGGCTCTGGGGGCCAGGCCCGGTGAGTGACTCTCTGGGGGCTGGGCCCGGTGAGTGACTCTCTGGGGGCTGGGCCCGGTGAGTGCGGCTCTGGGGGCCGGGCCCGGTGAGTGCGGCTCTGGGGGCCGGGCCTGGAGTGTGACTCTCTGGGGGCTGGGCCCGGTGAGTGCGGCTCTGGGGGCCGGGCCTGGAGTGTGACTCTCTGGGGGCCGGGCCCGGTGAGTGACTCTCTGGGGGCTGGGCCCGGTGAGTGCGGCTCTGGGGGCCGGGCCCGGTGAGTGACTCTCTGGGGGCTGGGCCCGGTGAGTGACTCTCTGGGGGCCGGGCCCGGTGAGTGCGGCTCTGGGGGCCGGGCCCGGTGAGTGCGGCTCTGGGGGCCGGGCCCGGTGAGTGCGGCTCTGGGGGCCGGGCCTGGAGTGTGACTCTCTGGGGGCTGGGCCCGGTGAGTGCGGCTCTGGGGGCCGGGCCTGGAGTGTGACTCTCTGGGGGCTGGGCCCGGTGAGTGTGACTCTCTGGGGGCTGGGCCCGGTGAGTGCGGCTCTGGGGGCCGGGCCTGGAGTGTGACTCTCTGGGGGCTGGGCCCGGTGAGTGCGGCTCTGGGGGCCGGGCCTGGAGTGTGACTCTCTGGGGGCTGGGCCCGGTGAGTGCGGCTCTGGGGGCCAGGCCCGGTGAGTGACTCTCTGGGGGCTGGGCCCGGTGAGTGACTCTCTGGGGGCTGGGCCCGGTGAGTGCGGCTCTGGGGGCCGGGCCCGGTGAGTGACTCTCTGGGGGCTGGGCCCGGTGAGTGACTCTCTGGGGGCTGGGCCCGGTGAGTGCGGCTCTGGGGGCCGGGCCCGGTGAGTGACTCTCTGGGGGCTGGGCCCGGTGAGTGACTCTCTGGGGGCTGGGCCCGGTGAGTGCGGCTCTGGGGGCTGGGCCCGGTGAGTGCGGCTCTGGGGGCCGGGCCTGGAGTGTGACTCTCTGGGGGCTGGGCCCGGTGAGTGCGGCTCTGGGGGCCGGGCCTGGAGTGTGACTCTCTGGGGGCTGGGCCCGGTGAGTGTGACTCTCTGGGGGCTGGGCCCGGTGAGTGCGGCTCTGGGGGCCGGGCCCGGTGAGTGACTCTCTGGGGGCTGGGCCCGGTGAGTGTGACTCTCTGGGGGCTGGGCCCGGTGAGTGCGGCTCTGGGGGCCGGGCCCGGTGAGTGACTCTCTGGGGGCTGGGCCCGGTGAGTGACTCTCTGGGGGCTGGGCCCGGTGAGTGCGGCTCTGGGGGCTGGGCCCGGTGAGTGACTCTCTGGGGGCTGGGCCCGGTGAGTGCGGCTCTTGGGGCCGGGCCCGGAGTGTGACTCTCTGGGGGCTGGGCCCTGTGAGTGACTCTCTGGGGGCCGGGCCCGGTGAGTGACTCTCTGGGGGCCGGGCCCGGTGAGTGACTCTCTGGGGGCCGGGCCCGGTGAGTGACTCTCTGGGGGCCGGGCCCGGTGAGTGACTCTCTGGGGGCCGGGCCCGGTGAGTGACTCTCTGGGGGCTGGGCCCGGTGAGTGCGGCTCTTGGGGCTGGGCCCGGTGTTCCAGGCTCTGTGGCTTTACTTCTCCAGCATTCCGCCCTCCTGGCGCGGTCAGTTCGCCTTGTACGCTGCGGATCGCTGGCGGTTTGGTTCTTTTCCGCTGATCGGTTGTGTTGCCGGTTTTCTCTGCTTCTTCCTCGTCTTCCTGTTCTCATCATTCCCTTGTGACGTTTCACCTCCTCCACATTATTATTATTATTATTGCTCCATTTTTCTTTCCCTCCCATCAGGCTGTGATCCGGACCGCCAGACTATGGCTGACCACCAGACCGCTGGGCCCTGAGGTGAGGCAGGTAGGAGGCTGTGCTCGCTGACTGTAACATGGAGGCAGAGGGTGGGGACGCTGCTCCCTCCTCCTCCTCCTCTCTGCCTCCAGCTGCTCCGACCACAACTCCCATCCTCCTCCCCAGACACATTCCTCAGCTCCAGCAGGTAAGTGCCAGGCCGCCCAGGATCTGTATTCCTGGGGATCTCTCTGACTCTAGGATCTTTTCTTGGGATCTCTCTTGTTCCTTTGGGATCTCTCTGATTCTTGGATCTATCCTCAGGATCTTGTGTCTTGCTCCTGGAGAGGATCCTGGCCACTGGGATCAGCGCCTGACTCCGCGATTCCTGGTGATACGGGGTCGGCGCGGCACTATTGGCTGCTCTTGCTGTATCTGCGGCTCCGGTGTACGTGCCGTGTGATCCGCCGTGTTGGGCAGGGTGGGATCTGGTGCGTTAGCTCCGCGGGGTGATGGCGGTCAGTAGATGCCTCCTCACGTTGCTCGGTCTGTGATGTGGGGCCCCAGGACCCTCTGGTAACTCTTCCTGGCAATGGGTTGTGTGTTGACCCATGTGGCCTCAATCGTCCTGTACTGGGGGAGGTGAGACCCCGCGGAGCAGATACTGCCTAGCCATTCACTTTTCATCTAGGTTTGCTGAGAGTTGTAGTCCTCCACCCTCTGGCCTGACCGGAGGCTGTGGTTCCCCGGCAGTGGGATCCTGGGGATTTTCAGGCCTCTCCCTTGTTTACCCCGATTGCCCGTTGATCGCCATCATTTCCTGTCTTCTGTCTTATCGTTAAAGGGGCGGCGCTCCTGCCGGTGCGACTCCAGAGGTGCAGCGCGGGGGTCAGGCCACAGGGTGAGTCTCGCTGTTCCACATAAGCCAGAAGGTTGTGGGAGTCTGCTGGGGGTTGTAGTCCTGCAGAATCCGGGAGAGTAGAGGGTGCACTGGGTTCTGTATTTCCTGCGCTGGCTGGTTATACTGGGAGCAGTAGTCCTCCAGTGGTGGCGCTGCCGGGGTGAAGGCATCCGAAGAGTCGACGGTGGATGAAGAAGAGCCAGTGAGAACTGCCAGGAAGAGTTGTCAGAGGGACAAAAGCTCCCAGATACGGAGATCACCTAGATTAGCCCGAGGCTGAGATTACCCCCCCGTGGCTGAGATTACCCCCCCCCCCCAGGCCTGAGGCTGAGATTACCCCCCCCCCCCCCGAGGCCTGAGGCTGAGATTACCCCCCCCCCCCCGGAGGCCTGAGGCTGAGATTACCCCCCTGTGGCTGAGATTACCCCCCCCCCCCCCCCGAGGCCTGAGGCTGAGATTACCCCCCCCCCCCGAGGCCTGAGGCTGAGATTACCCCCCCCGAGGCCTGAGGCTGAGATTACCCCCCCCCCCCCGAGGCCTGAGGCTGAGATTACCCCCCCCCCCCCCCGAGGCCTGAGGCTGAGATTACCCCCCCCCCCCCGAGGCCTGAGGCTGAGATTACCCCCCCCCCCCCGAGGCCTGAGGCTGAGATTACCCCCCCCCCCCCGAGGCCTGAGGCTGAGATTACCCCCCCCCCCCCCCCGAGGCCTGAGGCTGAGATTACCCCCCCCCCCCCGAGGCCTGAGGCTGAGATTACCCCCCCCCCCCCGAGGCCTGAGGCTGAGATTACCCCCCCCCCCCCGAGGCCTGAGGCTGAGATTACCCCCCCCCCCCCCCCGAGGCCTGAGGCTGAGATTACCCCCCCCGAGGCCTGAGGCTGAGATTACCCCCCCCCCCGAGGCCTGAGGCTGAGATTACCCCCCCTGCGGCTGAGATCTCCGAGGCCCAAGGCTGAGATACGCAGCTCAGATGCTGTGCTGACATTTAGTGCCGGAGATTTGGGATTTACTGCAGGAGAATGGAACAGCTGCGACCTCCATCAGATCACACAGCTGCAGTTTTGTCCCAGTGTGTACGAGGAATCAGGGCTGTGGGGTCAGTACAAGAGCAAAAAGGTTTACCCGTCCAGGCCTCCAGACGAATGCACTGTCAGGCTGTGTGCACACGGTGCAGATTCTGCTGCGTTCTACAGGACCTTTATTTCCGCTGTGCACATGCTGCAGATTTTTCCATGCGGTTTTGCTGCGGTTTTACTCATCCATCATGAGGACTTGTGTCCTGCGGATTTACCTGCGGTTTTCTCTACAAAATCCGCACACCAAGAAATCTCCGTGTGCACACAGCCTCAGGATGCAGTGGACCCATGTAATGAAGATGGCACCACAGGTGCAAGAACACCGATGAGACCACCGCTCGCAGCCCGCCAATCATGGAGGGGCGGCTGCCTGGTATGGCAATGCCCAATAAAACCTTGTCTGCGGCGCTGGTCACACTATGGCCATGCCCAGCGTCCAGGCAGCCTAGCAGTGACGCCCTTCTATTAGCTCAGGCAGGCTGCCCAGCGCCATCACAGTGCATGCCATGTGCACCGACACCGCAGTCTACAAGACCAAATGGGCCCAACTGCACCTGAATAAAAAGTGCAAACAACACATTAAAACGTGGAGTATTAGCTGATATTTTGGCCAAAGTACGTGAGCCCGTAACCTGCACCAAAGATCTCCACGTTTACGGGTCCCTAACACTGAACCTGCACAGACAGAGACTTACAAATCCTCCAATAGAAAACTGTTTTCTGTGCTGTTTCCCTGTGGGGTCAGAACCCCAAACCTCCCACTCCACAGCCCCGGACATAACGTGCAGCCACTAAATCCTGAGATCGGGAACAGAACGGCCATTTGTAGGACATTTCACAACTCTTGTGCGTGTTTGTGCCGGTGTCTCTGACCTGTAGGACAATGCTCTGTAGGACAAAGACTCTGCAGAGTCTTTCTGAAGGTCGTCTGCAGTGAAGCGGCAGTTTTGATTTGCCTCTCTAGCAATCCTGCAAGCTGCTCTCACTGACATATTTCTTGGTCTTCCAGATCTTATCTTGACCTCCGCTATCATGGTTACGGACATTTCTCAACTATATTGCGATCTGAGGACAAGGCAAATTGAAGACTCTGCTTTCTCCTTATGGCCGTCTCCTGTTTTGTGGCCTCCAGCCATTGTCAGAGTGCTCGGCAGCTGCCGCTTTTTGGTGCAAAGTTAGAGGAGGCCGGGTGTTAATAAAGCTGCAAATTTTCATCACCTGAGCTTTCCTAACACAGATAGTTTTATGGCTCGTTCTCACTAACAGGCTAATTAATGTCTGAAACCTTCGTCAGAGTTATCTGAGCACACAAACCTACAAGGGCGTCAAAACTTTTACATCGGCCCATTTTCCTTTTTGTAATTTTTAAAATGAAAAAAAAAAAGACATTTTTTGCTTAAAATACAAAACAAACTACACCGCTGATCTCTGGTGATGGATAGGAGACATTCTCAGTGATGTCACCGCTGATCTCTAGTGATGGATAGGAGACATTCTCAGTGATGTCACCGCTGATCTCTGGTGATGGATAGGAGACATTCTCAGTGATGTCACCGCTGATCTCTAGTGATGGATAGGAGACATTCTCAGTGATGTCACCGCTGATCTCTGGTGATGGATAGGAGACATTCTCAGTGATGTCACCGCTGATCTCTGGTGATGGATAGGAGACATTCTCAGTGATGTCACCACTGATCTCTGGTGATGGATAGGAGACATTCTCAGTGATGTCACCGCTGATCTCTGGTGATGGATAGGAGACATTCTCAGTGATGTCACCACTGATCTCTGGTAATGGATAGGAGACATTCTCAGTGATGTCACCGCTGATCTCTAGTGATGGATAGGAGGCATTCTCAGTGATGTCACCGCTGATCTCTAGTGATGGATAGGAGGCATTCTCAGTGATGTCACCGCTGATCTCTAGTGATGGATAGGAGGCATTCTCAGTGATGTCACCGCTGATCTCTAGTGATGGATAGGAGGCATTCTCAGTGATGTCACCTCTGATCTCTAGTGATGGATAGGAGACATTCTCAGTGATGTCATCGCTGATCTCTGGTGATGGATAGGAGACATTCTCAGTGATGTCACCTCTGATCTCTAGTGATGGATAGGAGGCATTCACAGTGATGTCACCGCTGATCTCTAGTGATGGATAGGAGGCATTCTCAGTGATGTCACCGCTGATCTCTAGTGATGGATAGGAGACATTCTCAGTGATGTCACCTCTGATCTCTAGTGATGGATAGGAGGCATTCTCAGTGATGTCACCGCTGATCTCTAGTGATGGATAGGAGGCATTCTCAGTGATGTCACCTCTGACCTCTAGTGATGGATAGGAGGCATTCTCAGTGATGTCACCGCTGATCTCTAGTGATGGATAGGAGGCATTCTCAGTGATGTCACCGCTGATCTCTGGTGATGGATAGGAGGCATTCTCAGTGACGTCACCGCTGATCTCTAGTGATGGATAGGAGGCATTCTCAGTGATGTCACCTCTGATCTCTAGTGATGGATAGGAGACATTCTCAGTGATGTCACCTCTGATCTCTAGTGATGGATAGGAGACATTCTCAGTGATGTCACCGCTGATCTCTAGTGATGGATAGGAGACATTCTCAGTGATGTCACCGCTGATCTCTAGTGATGGATAGGAGGCATTCTCAGTGATGTCAGTGCTGATCTCTAGTGATGGATAGGAGACATTCTCAGTGATGTCACTGCTGATCTCTAGTGATGGATAGGAGACATTCTCAGTGATGTCACCGCTGATCTCTAGTGATGGATAGGAGGCATTCTCAGTGATGTCACCGCTGATCTCTAGTGATGGATAGGAGACATTCTCAGTGATGTCACCGCTGATCTCTAGTGATGGATAGGAGGCATTCTCAGTGATGTCACTGCTGATCTCTAGTGATGGATAGGAGACATTCTCAGTGATGTCACCTCTGATCTCTGGTGATGGATAGGAGACATTCTCAGTGATGTCACCGCTGATCTCTAGTGATGGATAGGAGGCATTCTCAGTGATGTCACCTCTGATCTCTGGTGATGGATAGGAGACATTCTCAGTGATGTAACCTCTGATCTCTAGTGATGGATAGGAGGCATTCTCAGTGATGTCACTGCTGATCTCTAGTGATGGATAGGAGACATTCTCAGTGATGTAACCTCTGATCTCTAGTGATGGATAGGAGGCATTCTCAGTGATGTCACCACTGATCTCTAGTGATGGATAGGAGGCATTCTCAGTGATGTCACCTCTGATCTCTAGTGATGGATAGGAGGCATTCTCAGTGATGTCACCTCTGATCTCTAGTGATGGATAGGAGGCATTCTCAGTGATGTCACTGCTGATCTCTAGTGATGGATAGGAGACATTCTCAGTGATGTAACCTCTGATCTCTAGTGATGGATAGGAGGCATTCTCAGTGATGTCACCACTGATCTCTAGTGATGGATAGGAGGCATTCTCAGTGATGTCACCTCTGATCTCTAGTGATGGATAGGAGGCATTCTCAGTGATGTCACCTCTGATCTCTAGTGATGGATAGGAGGCATTCTCAGTGATGTCACCGCTGATCTCTAGTGATGGATAGGAGGCATTCTCAGTGATGTCACCTCTGATCTCTAGTGATGGATAGGAGACATTCTCAGTGATCTCACCTCTAGTGACGGATAGGAGGCATTCTCAGTGATGTAACCTCTGATCTCTAGTGATGGATAGGAGGCATTCTCAGTGATGTCACCACTGATCTCTAGTGATGGATAGGAGGTATTCTCAGTGATGTCACCTCTGATCTCTAGTGATGGATAGGAGGCATTCTCAGTGATGTCACCTCTGATCTCTAGTGATGGATAGGAGGCATTCTCAGTGATGTCACCGCTGATCTCTAGTGATGGATAGGAGGCATTCTCAGTGATGTCACCTCTGATCTCTAGTGATGGATAGGAGACATTCTCAGTGATGTCACCGCTGATCTCTAGTGATGGATAGGAGACATTCTCAGTGATGTCACCTCTGATCTCTAGTGATGGATAGGAGACATTCTCAGTGATGTCACCGCTGATCTCTGGTGACGGATAGGAGGCATTCTCAGTGATGTCACCTCTGGTGATGGATAGGAGGCATTCTCAGTGATGTCACCTCTGATCTCTAGTGATGGATAGGAGGCATTCTCAGTGATGTCACCTCTGATCTCTAGTGATGGATAGGAGACATTCTCAGTGATGTCACCTCTGATCTCTGGTGATGGATAGGAGGCATTCTCAGTGATGTCACCTCTGATCTCTGGTGATGGATAGGAGGCATTCTCAGTGATGTCACCTCTGATCTCTAGTGATGGATAGGAGGCATTCTCAGTGATGTCACCTCTGATCTCTAGTGATGGATAGGAGGCATTCTCAGTGATGTCACCTCTGATCTCTGGTGATGGATAGGAGGCATTCTCAGTGATGTCACCTCTGATCTCTGGTGATGGATAGGAGGCATTCTCAGTGATGTCACCTCTGATCTCTAGTGATGGATAGGAGACATTCTCAGTGATGTCACCTCTGATCTCTGGTGATGGATAGGAGACATTCTCAGTGATGTCACCGCTGATCTCTAGTGATGGATAGGAGGCATTCTCAGTGATGTCACCTCTGATCTCTGGTGATGGATAGGAGGCATTCTCAGTGATGTCACTGCTGATCTCTAGTGATGGATAGGAGACATTCTCAGTGATGTAACCTCTGATCTCTAGTGATGGATAGGAGACATTCTCAGTGATGTCACCTCTGATCTCTAGTGATGGATAGGAGGCATTCTCAGTGATGTCACCGCTGATCTCTAGTGATGGATAGGAGGCATTCTCAGTGATGTCACCTCTGATCTCTAGTGATGGATAGGAGACATTCTCAGTGATGTCACCGCTGATCTCTAGTGATGGATAGGAGACATTCTCAGTGATCTCACCTCTAGTGACGGATAGGAGGCATTCTCAGTGATGTCACCTCTGATCTCTAGTGATGGATAGGAGGCATTCTCAGTGATGTCACCTCTGATCTCTAGTGATGGATAGGAGGCATTCTCAGTGATGTCACCGCTGATCTCTAGTGATGGATAGGAGGCATTCTCAGTGATGTCACCTCTGATCTCTAGTGATGGATAGGAGACATTCTCAGTGATGTCACCGCTGATCTCTAGTGATGGATAGGAGACATTCTCAGTGATGTCACCTCTGATCTCTAGTGATGGATAGGAGACATTCTCAGTGATGTCACCGCTGATCTCTGGTGACGGATAGGAGGCATTCTCAGTGATGTCACCTCTGGTGATGGATAGGAGGCATTCTCAGTGATGTCACCTCTGATCTCTAGTGATGGATAGGAGACATTCTCAGTGATGTCACCTCTGATCTCTAGTGATGGATAGGAGACATTCTCAGTGATGTCACCGCTGATCTCTAGTGATGGATAGGAGGCATTCTCAGTGATGTCACCTCTGATCTCTAGTGATGGATAGGAGACATTCTCAGTGATGTCACCTCTGATCTCTAGTGATGGATAGGAGGCATTCTCAGTGATGTCACCTCTGATCTCTAGTGATGGATAGGAGACATTCTCAGTGATGTCACCGCTGATCTCTAGTGATGGATAGGAGGCATTCTCAGTGATGTCACCACTGATCTCTAGTGATGGATAGGAGGCATTCTCAGTGATGTCACCTCTGATCTCTAGTGATGGATAGGAGACATTCTCAGTGATGTCACCGCTGATCTCTAGTGATGGATAGGAGGCATTCTCAGTGATGTCACCTCTGATCTCTAGTGATGGATAGGAGACATTCTCAGTGATGTCACCGCTGATCTCTAGTGATGGATAGGAGGCATTCTCAGTGATGTCACCTCTGATCTCTAGTGATGGATAGGAGACATTCTCAGTGATGTCACCTCTGATCTCTAGTGATGGATAGGAGACATTCTCAGTGATGTCACCTCTGATCTCTGGTGATGGATAGGAGGCATTCTCAGTGATGTCACCTCTGATCTCTAGTGATGGATAGGAGACATTCTCAGTGATGTCACCTCTGATCTCTGGTGATGGATAGGAGACATTCTCAGTGATGTCACCTCTGATCTCTAGTGATGGATAGGAGACATTCTCAGTGATGTCACCGCTGATCTCTAGTGATGGATAGGAGACATTCTCAGTGATGTCACCTCTGATCTCTAGTGATGGATAGGAGACATTCTCAGTGATGTCACCGCTGATCTCTGGTGACGGATAGGAGGCATTCTCAGTGATGTCACCTCTGGTGATGGATAGGAGGCATTCTCAGTGATGTCACCTCTGATCTCTAGTGATGGATAGGAGACATTCTCAGTGATGTCACCTCTGATCTCTAGTGATGGATAGGAGACATTCTCAGTGATGTCACCTCTGGTGATGGATAGGAGACATTCTCAGTGATGTCACCGCTGATCTCTGGTGATGGATAGGAGACATTCTCAGTGATGTCACCTCTGATCTCTAGTGATGGATAGGAGGCATTCTCAGTGATGTCACCTCTGATCTCTAGTGATGGATAGGAGGCATTCTCAGTGATGTCACCTCTGATCTCTAGTGATGGATAGGAGACATTCTCAGTGATGTCACCGCTGATCTCTAGTGATGGATAGGAGGCATTCTCAGTGATGTCACCTCTGATCTCTAGTGATGGATAGGAGACATTCTCAGTGATGTCACCTCTGATCTCTAGTGATGGATAGGAGGCATTCTCAGTGATGTCACCGCTGATCTCTAGTGATGGATAGGAGGCATTCTCAGTGATGTCACCTCTGATCTCTAGTGATGGATAGGAGACATTCTCAGTGATGTCACCGCTGATCTCTAGTGATGGATAGGAGGCATTCTCAGTGATGTCACCACTGATCTCTAGTGATGGATAGGAGACATTCTCAGTGATGTCACCGCTGATCTCTGGTGACGGATAGGAGGCATTCTCAGTGATGTCACCTCTGATCTCTAGTGATGGATAGGAGACATTCTCAGTGATGTCACCGCTGATCTCTAGTGATGGATAGGAGACATTCTCAGTGATGTCACCGCTGATCTCTGGTGATGGATAGGAGACATTCTCAGTGATGTCACCTCTGATCTCTAGTGATGGATAGGAGACATTCTCAGTGATGTCACCTCTGATCTCTAGTGATGGATAGGAGACATTCTCAGTGATGTCACCTCTGATCTCTAGTGATGGATAGGAGGCATTCTCAGTGATGTCACCGCTGATCTCTAGTGATGGATAGGAGGCATTCTCAGTGATGTCACCTGTTCTCATCATTCCCTTGTGACGTTTCACCTCCTCCACATTATTATTATTATTATTGCTCCATTTTTCTTTCCCTCCCATCAGGCTGTGATCCGGACCGCCAGACTATGGCTGACCACCAGACCGCTGGGCCCTGAGGTGAGGCAGGTAGGAGGCTGTGCTCGCTGACTGTAACATGGAGGCAGAGGGTGGGGACGCTGCTCCCTCCTCCTCCTCCTCTCTGCCTCCAGCTGCTCCGACCACAACTCCCATCCTCCTCCCCAGACACATTCCTCAGCTCCAGCAGGTAAGTGCCAGGCCGCCCAGGATCTGTATTCCTGGGGATCTCTCTGACTCTAGGATCTTTTCTTGGGATCTCTCTTGTTCCTTTGGGATCTCTCTGATTCTTGGATCTATCCTCAGGATCTTGTGTCTTGCTCCTGGAGAGGATCCTGGCCACTGGGATCAGCGCCTGACTCCGCGATTCCTGGTGATACGGGGTCGGCGCGGCACTATTGGCTGCGCTTGCTGTATCTGCGGCTCCGGTGTACGTGCCGTGTGATCCGCCGTGTTGGGCAGGGTGGGATCTGGTGCGTTAGCTCCGCGGGGTGATGGCGGTCAGTAGATGCCTCCTCACGTTGCTCGGTCTGTGATGTGGGGCCCCAGGACCCTCTGGTAACTCTTCCTGGCAATGGGTTGTGTGTTGACCCATGTGGCCTCAATCGTCCTGTACTGGGGGAGGTGAGACCCCGCGGAGCAGATACTGCCTAGCCATTCACTTTTCATCTAGGTTTGCTGAGAGTTGTAGTCCTCCACCCTCTGGCCTGACCGGAGGCTGTGGTTCCCCGGCAGTGGGATCCTGGGGATTTTCAGGCCTCTCCCTTGTTTACCCCGATTGCCCGTTGATCGCCATCATTTCCTGTCTTCTGTCTTATCGTTAAAGGGGCGGCGCTCCTGCCGGTGCGACTCCAGAGGTGCAGCGCGGGGGTCAGGCCACAGGGTGAGTCTCGCTGTTCCACATAAGCCAGAAGGTTGTGGGAGTCTGCTGGGGGTTGTAGTCCTGCAGAATCCGGGAGAGTAGAGGGTGCACTGGGTTCTGTATTTCCTGCGCTGGCTGGTTATACTGGGAGCAGTAGTCCTCCAGTGGTGGCGCTGCCGGGGTGAAGGCATCCGAAGAGTCGACGGTGGATGAAGAAGAGCCAGTGAGAACTGCCAGGAAGAGTTGTCAGAGGGACAAAAGCTCCCAGATACGGAGATCACCTAGATTAGCCCGAGGCTGAGATTACCCCCCCGTGGCTGAGATTACCCCCCCCCCCCCCGAGGCCTGAGGCTGAGATTACCCCCCCCCCCCCCGAGGCCTGAGGCTGAGATTACCCCCCCCCCCCGGAGGCCTGAGGCTGAGATTACCCCCCCCGAGGCCTGAGGCTGAGATTACCCCCCCCCCCCCGAGGCCTGAGGCTGAGATTACCCCCCCCCCAGGCCTGAGACTGAGATTACCCCCCCCCCCCCCCGAGGCCTGAGGCTGAGATTACCCCCCCCCCCCCGAGGCCTGAGGCTGAGATTACCCCCCCCCCCCAGGCCTGAGGCTGAGATTACCCCCCCCCCCCCCGAGGCCTGAGGCTGAGATTACCCCCCTGTGGCTGAGATTACCCCCCCCCCCCCCCGAGGCCTGAGGCTGAGATTACCCCCCCCCCCGGAGGCCTGAGGCTGAGATTACCCCCCCCCCAGGCCTGAGGCTGAGATTACCCCCCCCCCCCCGAGGCCTGAGGCTGAGATTACCCCCCCCCCCCCGAGGCCTGAGGCTGAGATTACCCCCCCCCCCGAGGCCTGAGGCTGAGATTACCCCCCCCCCCCCCGAGGCCTGAGGCTGAGATTACCCCCCCCGAGGCCTGAGGCTGAGATTACCCCCCCCCCCGAGGCCTGAGGCTGAGATTACCCCCCCTGCGGCTGAGATCTCCGAGGCCCAAGGCTGAGATACGCAGCTCAGATGCTGTGCTGACATTTAGTGCCGGAGATTTGGGATTTACTGCAGGAGAATGGAACAGCTGCGACCTCCATCAGATCACACAGCTGCAGTTTTGTCCCAGTGTGTACGAGGAATCAGGGCTGTGGGGTCAGTACAAGAGCAAAAAGGTTTACCCGTCCAGGCCTCCAGACGAATGCACTGTCAGGCTGTGTGCACACGGTGCAGATTCTGCTGCGTTGTACAGGACCTTTATTTCCGCTGTGCACATGCTGCAGATTTTTCCATGCGGTTTTGCTGCGGTTTTACTCATCCATCATGAGGACTTGTGTCCTGCGGATTTACCTGCGGTTTTCTCTACAAAATCCGCACACCAAGAAATCTCCGTGTGCACACAGCCTCAGGATGCAGTGGACCCATGTAATGAAGATGGCACCACAGGTGCAAGAACACCGATGAGACCACCGCTCGCAGCCCGCCAATCATGGAGGGGCGGCTGCCTGGTATGGCAATGCCCAATAAAACCTTGTCTGCGGCGCTGGTCACACTATGGCCATGCCCAGCGTCCAGGCAGCCTAGCAGTGACGCCCTTCTATTAGCTCAGGCAGGCTGCCCAGCGCCATCACAGTGCATGCCATGTGCACCGACACCGCAGTCTACAAGACCAAATGGGCCCAACTGCACCTGAATAAAAAGTGCAAACAACACATTAAAACGTGGAGTATTAGCTGATATTTTGGCCAAAGTACGTGAGCCCGTAACCTGCACCAAAGATCTCCACGTTTACGGGTCCCTAACACTGAACCTGCACAGACAGAGACTTACAAATCCTCCAATAGAAAACTGTTTTCTGTGCTGTTTCCCTGTGGGGTCAGAACCCCAAACCTCCCACTCCACAGCCCCGGACATAACGTGCAGCCACTAAATCCTGAGATCGGGAACAGAACGGCCATTTGTAGGACATTTCACAACTCTTGTGCGTGTTTGTGCCGGTGTCTCTGACCTGTAGGACAATGCTCTGTAGGACAAAGACTCTGCAGAGTCTTTCTGAAGGTCGTCTGCAGTGAAGCGGCAGTTTTGATTTGCCTCTCTAGCAATCCTGCAAGCTGCTCTCACTGACATATTTCTTGGTCTTCCAGATCTTATCTTGACCTCCGCTATCATGGTTACGGACATTTCTCAACTATATTGCGATCTGAGGACAAGGCAAATTGAAGACTCTGCTTTCTCCTTATGGCCGTCTCCTGTTTTGTGGCCTCCAGCCATTGTCAGAGTGCTCGGCAGCTGCCGCTTTTTGGTGCAAAGTTAGAGGAGGCCGGGTGTTAATAAAGCTGCAAATTTTCATCACCTGAGCTTTCCTAACACAGATAGTTTTATGGCTCGTTCTCACTAACAGGCTAATTAATGTCTGAAACCTTCGTCAGAGTTATCTGAGCACACAAACCTACAAGGGCGTCAAAACTTTTACATCGGCCCATTTTCCTTTTTGTAATTTTTAAAATGAAAAAAAAAAAGACATTTTTTGCTTAAAATACAAAACAAACTACACCGCTGATCTCTGGTGATGGATAGGAGACATTCTCAGTGATGTCACCGCTGATCTCTAGTGATGGATAGGAGACATTCTCAGTGATGTCACCGCTGATCTCTGGTGATGGATAGGAGACATTCTCAGTGATGTCACCGCTGATCTCTGGTGATGGATAGGAGACATTCTCAGTGATGTCACCACTGATCTCTGGTGATGGATAGGAGACATTCTCAGTGATGTCACCGCTGATCTCT
The DNA here is from genome assembly GCF_039654945.1 of Dendrobates tinctorius. Taxonomy (NCBI): domain Eukaryota; kingdom Metazoa; phylum Chordata; class Amphibia; order Anura; family Dendrobatidae; genus Dendrobates; species Dendrobates tinctorius. The sequence goes on along the minus strand of NW_027361928.1, from coordinate 262,720 downwards.
GGTGATGGATAGGAGACATTCTCAGTGATGTCACCACTGATCTCTGGTAATGGATAGGAGACATTCTCAGTGATGTCACCGCTGATCTCTAGTGATGGATAGGAGGCATTCTCAGTGATGTCACCGCTGATCTCTAGTGATGGATAGGAGGCATTCTCAGTGATGTCACCGCTGATCTCTAGTGATGGATAGGAGGCATTCTCAGTGATGTCACCGCTGATCTCTAGTGATGGATAGGAGGCATTCTCAGTGATGTCACCTCTGATCTCTAGTGATGGATAGGAGACATTCTCAGTGATGTCATCGCTGATCTCTGGTGATGGATAGGAGACATTCTCAGTGATGTCACCTCTGATCTCTAGTGATGGATAGGAGGCATTCTCAGTGATGTCACCGCTGATCTCTAGTGATGGATAGGAGACATTCTCAGTGATGTCACCTCTGATCTCTAGTGATGGATAGGAGGCATTCTCAGTGATGTCACCGCTGATCTCTAGTGATGGATAGGAGGCATTCTCAGTGATGTCACCTCTGACCTCTAGTGATGGATAGGAGGCATTCTCAGTGATGTCACCGCTGATCTCTAGTGATGGATAGGAGGCATTCTCAGTGATGTCACCGCTGATCTCTGGTGATGGATAGGAGGCATTCTCAGTGACGTCACCGCTGATCTCTAGTGATGGATAGGAGGCATTCTCAGTGATGTCACCTCTGATCTCTAGTGATGGATAGGAGACATTCTCAGTGATGTCACCTCTGATCTCTAGTGATGGATAGGAGACATTCTCAGTGATGTCACCGCTGATCTCTAGTGATGGATAGGAGACATTCTCAGTGATGTCACCGCTGATCTCTAGTGATGGATAGGAGGCATTCTCAGTGATGTCAGTGCTGATCTCTAGTGATGGATAGGAGACATTCTCAGTGATGTCACTGCTGATCTCTAGTGATGGATAGGAGACATTCTCAGTGATGTCACCGCTGATCTCTAGTGATGGATAGGAGGCATTCTCAGTGATGTCACCTCTGATCTCTGGTGATGGATAGGAGACATTCTCAGTGATGTCACCGCTGATCTCTAGTGATGGATAGGAGACATTCTCAGTGATGTCACTGCTGATCTCTAGTGATGGATAGGAGACATTCTCAGTGATGTCACCGCTGATCTCTAGTGATGGATAGGAGGCATTCTCAGTGATGTCACCTCTGATCTCTGGTGATGGATAGGAGGCATTCTCAGTGATGTCACCTCTGATCTCTGGTGATGGATAGGAGGCATTCTCAGTGATGTCACCTCTGATCTCTAGTGATGGATAGGAGGCATTCTCAGTGATGTAACCTCTGATCTCTAGTGATGGATAGGAGACATTCTCAGTGATGTCACCTCTGATCTCTGGTGATGGATAGGAGACATTCTCAGTGATGTCACCGCTGATCTCTAGTGATGGATAGGAGGCATTCTCAGTGATGTCACCTCTGATCTCTGGTGATGGATAGGAGGCATTCTCAGTGATGTCACTGCTGATCTCTAGTGATGGATAGGAGACATTCTCAGTGATGTAACCTCTGATCTCTAGTGATGGATAGGAGGCATTCTCAGTGATGTCACCGCTGATCTCTAGTGATGGATAGGAGGCATTCTCAGTGATGTCACCTCTGATCTCTAGTGATGGATAGGAGGCATTCTCAGTGATGTCACCTCTGATCTCTAGTGATGGATAGGAGGCATTCTCAGTGATGTCACCGCTGATCTCTAGTGATGGATAGGAGGCATTCTCAGTGATGTCACCTCTGATCTCTAGTGATGGATAGGAGACATTCTCAGTGATCTCACCTCTAGTGACGGATAGGAGGCATTCTCAGTGATGTCACCTCTGATCTCTAGTGATGGATAGGAGGCATTCTCAGTGATGTCACCTCTGATCTCTAGTGATGGATAGGAGGCATTCTCAGTGATGTCACCGCTGATCTCTAGTGATGGATAGGAGGCATTCTCAGTGATGTCACCTCTGATCTCTAGTGATGGATAGGAGACATTCTCAGTGATGTCACCGCTGATCTCTAGTGATGGATAGGAGACATTCTCAGTGATGTCACCTCTGATCTCTAGTGATGGATAGGAGACATTCTCAGTGATGTCACCGCTGATCTCTGGTGACGGATAGGAGGCATTCTCAGTGATGTCACCTCTGGTGATGGATAGGAGGCATTCTCAGTGATGTCACCTCTGATCTCTAGTGATGGATAGGAGGCATTCTCAGTGATGTCACCTCTGATCTCTAGTGATGGATAGGAGACATTCTCAGTGATGTCACCTCTGATCTCTGGTGATGGATAGGAGGCATTCTCAGTGATGTCACCTCTGATCTCTGGTGATGGATAGGAGGCATTCTCAGTGATGTCACCTCTGATCTCTAGTGATGGATAGGAGGCATTCTCAGTGATGTCACCTCTGATCTCTAGTGATGGATAGGAGGCATTCTCAGTGATGTCACCTCTGATCTCTGGTGATGGATAGGAGGCATTCTCAGTGATGTCACCTCTGATCTCTGGTGATGGATAGGAGGCATTCTCAGTGATGTCACCTCTGATCTCTAGTGATGGATAGGAGACATTCTCAGTGATGTCACCTCTGATCTCTGGTGATGGATAGGAGACATTCTCAGTGATGTCACCGCTGATCTCTAGTGATGGATAGGAGGCATTCTCAGTGATGTCACCTCTGATCTCTGGTGATGGATAGGAGGCATTCTCAGTGATGTCACTGCTGATCTCTAGTGATGGATAGGAGACATTCTCAGTGATGTAACCTCTGATCTCTAGTGATGGATAGGAGACATTCTCAGTGATGTCACCTCTGATCTCTAGTGATGGATAGGAGGCATTCTCAGTGATGTCACCGCTGATCTCTAGTGATGGATAGGAGGCATTCTCAGTGATGTCACCTCTGATCTCTAGTGATGGATAGGAGACATTCTCAGTGATGTCACCGCTGATCTCTAGTGATGGATAGGAGACATTCTCAGTGATCTCACCTCTAGTGACGGATAGGAGGCATTCTCAGTGATGTCACCTCTGATCTCTAGTGATGGATAGGAGGCATTCTCAGTGATGTCACCTCTGATCTCTAGTGATGGATAGGAGGCATTCTCAGTGATGTCACCGCTGATCTCTAGTGATGGATAGGAGGCATTCTCAGTGATGTCACCTCTGATCTCTAGTGATGGATAGGAGACATTCTCAGTGATGTCACCGCTGATCTCTAGTGATGGATAGGAGACATTCTCAGTGATGTCACCTCTGATCTCTAGTGATGGATAGGAGACATTCTCAGTGATGTCACCGCTGATCTCTGGTGACGGATAGGAGGCATTCTCAGTGATGTCACCTCTGGTGATGGATAGGAGGCATTCTCAGTGATGTCACCTCTGATCTCTAGTGATGGATAGGAGACATTCTCAGTGATGTCACCTCTGATCTCTAGTGATGGATAGGAGACATTCTCAGTGATGTCACCGCTGATCTCTAGTGATGGATAGGAGGCATTCTCAGTGATGTCACCTCTGATCTCTAGTGATGGATAGGAGACATTCTCAGTGATGTCACCTCTGATCTCTAGTGATGGATAGGAGGCATTCTCAGTGATGTCACCGCTGATCTCTAGTGATGGATAGGAGGCATTCTCAGTGATGTCACCTCTGATCTCTAGTGATGGATAGGAGACATTCTCAGTGATGTCACCGCTGATCTCTAGTGATGGATAGGAGGCATTCTCAGTGATGTCACCACTGATCTCTAGTGATGGATAGGAGGCATTCTCAGTGATGTCACCTCTGATCTCTAGTGATGGATAGGAGACATTCTCAGTGATGTCACCGCTGATCTCTAGTGATGGATAGGAGGCATTCTCAGTGATGTCACCACTGATCTCTAGTGATGGATAGGAGGCATTCTCAGTGATGTCACCTCTGATCTCTAGTGATGGATAGGAGACATTCTCAGTGATGTCACCGCTGATCTCTAGTGATGGATAGGAGGCATTCTCAGTGATGTCACCTCTGATCTCTAGTGATGGATAGGAGACATTCTCAGTGATGTCACCGCTGATCTCTAGTGATGGATAGGAGACATTCTCAGTGATGTCACCTCTGATCTCTAGTGATGGATAGGAGGCATTCTCAGTGATGTCACCGCTGATCTCTAGTGATGGATAGGAGACATTCTCAGTGACGTCACCGCTGATCTCTAGTGATGGATAGGAGGCATTCTCAGTGATGTCACCGCTGATCTCTAGTGATGGATAGGAGACATTCTCAGTGACGTCACCGCTGATCTCTAGTGATGGATAGGAGGCATTCTCAGTGATGTCACCGCTGATCTCTAGTGATGGATAGGAGACATTCTCAGTGATGTCACCTCTGATCTCTAGTGATGGATAGGAGACATTCTCAGTGATGTCACCGCTGATCTCTAGTGATGGATAGGAGACATTCTCAGTGATGTCACCGCTGATCTCTAGTGATGGATAGGAGACATTCTCAGTGATGTCACCTCTGATCTCTGGTGATGGATAGGAGGCATTCTCAGTGATGTCACCGCTGATCTCTAGTGATGGATAGGAGGCATTCTCAGTGATGTCACCGCTGATCTCTAGTGATGGATAGGAGGCATTCTCAGTGATGTCACCGCTGATCTCTGGTGATGGATAGGAGGCATTCTCAGTGATGTCACCTCTGATCTCTGGTGATGGATAGGAGGCATTCTCAGTGATGTCACCTCTGATCTCTGGTGATGGATAGGAGGCATTCTCAGTGATGTCACCTCTGATCTCTAGTGATGGATAGGAGACATTCTCAGTGATGTCACCTCTGATCTCTGGTGATGGATAGGAGACATTCTCAGTGATGTCACCTCTGATCTCTAGTGATGGATAGGAGACATTCTCAGTGATGTCACCTCTGATCTCTAGTGATGGATAGGAGACATTCTCAGTGATGTCACCGCTGATCTCTAGTGATGGATAGGAGGCATTCTCAGTGATGTCACCTCTGATCTCTAGTGATGGATAGGAGACATTCTCAGTGATGTCACCTCTGATCTCTAGTGATGGATAGGAGGCATTCTCAGTGATGTCACCGCTGATCTCTAGTGATGGATAGGAGGCATTCTCAGTGATGTCACCTCTGATCTCTAGTGATGGATAGGAGACATTCTCAGTGATGTCACCGCTGATCTCTAGTGATGGATAGGAGGCATTCTCAGTGATGTCACCACTGATCTCTAGTGATGGATAGGAGGCATTCTCAGTGATGTCACCTCTGATCTCTAGTGATGGATAGGAGACATTCTCAGTGATGTCACCGCTGATCTCTAGTGATGGATAGGAGGCATTCTCAGTGATGTCACCACTGATCTCTAGTGATGGATAGGAGGCATTCTCAGTGATGTCACCTCTGATCTCTAGTGATGGATAGGAGACATTCTCAGTGATGTCACCGCTGATCTCTAGTGATGGATAGGAGGCATTCTCAGTGATGTCACCTCTGATCTCTAGTGATGGATAGGAGACATTCTCAGTGATGTCACCGCTGATCTCTAGTGATGGATAGGAGACATTCTCAGTGATGTCACCTCTGATCTCTAGTGATGGATAGGAGGCATTCTCAGTGATGTCACCGCTGATCTCTAGTGATGGATAGGAGACATTCTCAGTGACGTCACCGCTGATCTCTAGTGATGGATAGGAGGCATTCTCAGTGATGTCACCGCTGATCTCTAGTGATGGATAGGAGACATTCTCAGTGACGTCACCGCTGATCTCTAGTGATGGATAGGAGGCATTCTCAGTGATGTCACCGCTGATCTCTAGTGATGGATAGGAGACATTCTCAGTGATGTCACCTCTGATCTCTAGTGATGGATAGGAGACATTCTCAGTGATGTCACCGCTGATCTCTAGTGATGGATAGGAGACATTCTCAGTGATGTCACCGCTGATCTCTAGTGATGGATAGGAGACATTCTCAGTGATGTCACCTCTGATCTCTGGTGATGGATAGGAGGCATTCTCAGTGATGTCACCGCTGATCTCTAGTGATGGATAGGAGGCATTCTCAGTGATGTCACCGCTGATCTCTAGTGATGGATAGGAGGCATTCTCAGTGATGTCACCGCTGATCTCTGGTGATGGATAGGAGGCATTCTCAGTGATGTCACCTCTGATCTCTGGTGATGGATAGGAGGCATTCTCAGTGATGTCACCTCTGATCTCTGGTGATGGATAGGAGGCATTCTCAGTGATGTCACCTCTGATCTCTAGTGATGGATAGGAGACATTCTCAGTGATGTCACCTCTGATCTCTGGTGATGGATAGGAGACATTCTCAGTGATGTCACCGCTGATCTCTAGTGATGGATAGGAGACATTCTCAGTGATGTCACCTCTGATCTCTAGTGATGGATAGGAGACATTCTCAGTGATGTCACCGCTGATCTCTGGTGACGGATAGGAGGCATTCTCAGTGATGTCACCTCTGGTGATGGATAGGAGGCATTCTCAGTGATGTCACCTCTGATCTCTAGTGATGGATAGGAGACATTCTCAGTGATGTCACCTCTGATCTCTAGTGATGGATAGGAGGCATTCTCAGTGATGTCACCTCTGATCTCTAGTGATGGATAGGAGACATTCTCAGTGATGTCACCTCTGGTGATGGATAAGGAGACATTCTCAGTGATGTCACCGCTGATCTCTGGTGATGGATAGGAGACATTCTCAGTGATGTCACCTCTGATCTCTAGTGATGGATAGGAGGCATTCTCAGTGATGTCACCTCTGATCTCTAGTGATGGATAGGAGACATTCTCAGTGATGTCACCGCTGATCTCTAGTGATGGATAGGAGGCATTCTCAGTGATGTCACCTCTGATCTCTAGTGATGGATAGGAGACATTCTCAGTGATGTCACCTCTGATCTCTAGTGATGGATAGGAGGCATTCTCAGTGATGTCACCGCTGATCTCTAGTGATGGATAGGAGGCATTCTCAGTGATGTCACCTCTGATCTCTAGTGATGGATAGGAGACATTCTCAGTGATGTCACCGCTGATCTCTAGTGATGGATAGGAGGCATTCTCAGTGATGTCACCACTGATCTCTAGTGATGGATAGGAGACATTCTCAGTGATGTCACCGCTGATCTCTGGTGACGGATAGGAGGCATTCTCAGTGATGTCACCTCTGATCTCTAGTGATGGATAGGAGACATTCTCAGTGATGTCACCTCTGATCTCTAGTGATGGATAGGAGACATTCTCAGTGATGTCACCGCTGATCTCTGGTGATGGATAGGAGACATTCTCAGTGATGTCACCTCTGATCTCTAGTGATGGATAGGAGACATTCTCAGTGATGTCACCGCTGATCTCTAGTGATGGATAGGAGACATTCTCAGTGATGTCACCTCTGATCTCTAGTGATGGATAGGAGACATTCTCAGTGATGTCACCGCTGATCTCTGGTGACGGATAGGAGGCATTCTCAGTGATGTCACCTCTGGTGATGGATAGGAGGCATTCTCAGTGATGTCACCTCTGATCTCTAGTGATGGATAGGAGACATTCTCAGTGATGTCACCGCTGATCTCTAGTGATGGATAGGAGACATTCTCAGTGATGTCACCGCTGATCTCTAGTGATGGATAGGAGACATTCTCAGTGATGTCACCTCTGATCTCTAGTGATGGATAGGAGGCATTCTCAGTGATGTCACCGCTGATCTCTAGTGATGGATAGGAGGCATTCTCAGTGATGTCACCTCTGATCTCTAGTGATGGATAGGAGACATTCTCAGTGATGTCACCGCTGATCTCTAGTGATGGATAGGAGGCATTCTCAGTGATGTCACCACTGATCTCTAGTGATGGATAGGAGACATTCTCAGTGATGTCACCGCTGATCTCTGGTGACGGATAGGAGGCATTCTCAGTGATGTCACCTCTGGTGATGGATAGGAGGCATTCTCAGTGATGTCACCTCTGATCTCTAGTGATGGATAGGAGACATTCTCAGTGATGTCACCGCTGATCTCTGGTGATGGATAGGAGACATTCTCAGTGATGTCACCTCTGATCTCTAGTGATGGATAGGAGACATTCTCAGTGATGTCACCGCTGATCTCTGGTGACGGATAGGAGGCATTCTCAGTGATGTCACCTCTGGTGATGGATAGGAGGCATTCTCAGTGATGTCACCTCTGATCTCTAGTGATGGATAGGAGACATTCTCAGTGATGTCACCGCTGATCTCTAGTGATGGATAGGAGGCATTCTCAGTGATGTCACCTCTGATCTCTAGTGATGGATAGGAGGCATTCTCAGTGATGTCACCTCTGATCTCTGCTGATGGATAGGAGGCATTCTCAGTGATGTCACCGCTGATCTCTAGTGATGGATAGGAGGCATTCTCAGTGATGTCACCTCTGATCTCTGGTGATCGATAGGAGGCATTCTCAGTGATGTCACCTCTGATCTCTGGTGATCGATAGGAGGCATTCTCAGTGATGTCACCTCTGATCTCTGGTGATCGATAGGAGGCATTCTCAGTGATGTCACCTCTGATCTCTGGTGATGGATAGGAGGCATTCTCAGTGATGTCACCGCTGATCTCTAGTGATGGATAGGAGGCATTCTCAGTGATGTCACCGCTGATCTCTAGTGATGGATAGGAAACATTCTCAGTGATGTCACCTCTGATCTCTAGTGATGGATAGGAGACATTCTCAGTGATGTCACCTCTGATCTCTAGTGATGGATAGGAGACATTCTCAGTGATGTCACCGCTGATCTCTAGTGATGGATAGGAGACATTCTCAGTGATGTCACCTCTGATCTCTAGTGATGGATAGGAGGCATTCTCAGTGATGTCACCACTGATCTCTAGTGATGGATAGGAGGCATTCTCAGTGATGTCACCTCTGATCTCTAGTGATGGATAGGAGGCATTCTCAGTGATGTCACCGCTGATCTCTAGTGATGGATAGGAGACATTCTCAGTGACGTCACCGCTGATCTCTAGTGATGGATAGGAGGCATTCTCAGTGATGTCACCGCTGATCTCTAGTGATGGATAGGAGACATTCTCAGTGACGTCACCGCTGATCTCTAGTGATGGATAGGAGGCATTCTCAGTGATGTCACCGCTGATCTCTAGTGATGGATAGGAGACATTCTCAGTGATGTCACCTCTGATCTCTAGTGATGGATAGGAGACATTCTCAGTGATGTCACCGCTGATCTCTAGTGATGGATAGGAGACATTCTCAGTGATGTCACCGCTGATCTCTAGTGATGGATAGGAGACATTCTCAGTGATGTCACCTCTGATCTCTGGTGATGGATAGGAGGCATTCTCAGTGATGTCACCGCTGATCTCTAGTGATGGATAGGAGGCATTCTCAGTGATGTCACCGCTGATCTCTAGTGATGGATAGGAGGCATTCTCAGTGATGTCACCGCTGATCTCTGGTGATGGATAGGAGGCATTCTCAGTGACGTCACCTCTGATCTCTAGTGATGGATAGGAGACATTCTCAGTGATGTCACCGCTGATCTCTAGTGATGGATAGGAGACATTCTCAGTGATGTCACCACTGATCTCTAGTGATGGATAGGAGACATTCTCAGTGATGTCACATCTGATCTCTGGTGATGGATAGGAGACATTCTCAGTGACGTCACCGCTGATCTCTAGTGATGGATAGGAGACATTCTCAGTGATGTCACCTCTGATCTCTGGTGATGGATAGGAGGCATTCTCAGTGATGTCACCTCTGATCTCTAGTGATGGATAGGAGACATTCTCAGTGATGTCACCTCTGATCTCTAGTGATGGATAGGAGACATTCTCAGTGATGTCACCTCTGATCTCTAGTGATGGATAGGAGACATTCTCAGTGATGTCACCGCTGATCTCTAGTGATGGATAGGAGACATTCTCAGTGATGTCACCTCTGATCTCTAGTGATGGATAGGAGGCATTCTCAGTGATGTCACCGCTGATCTCTAGTGATGGATAGGAGACATTCTCAGTGATGTCACCTCTGATCTCTAGTGATGGATAGGAGGCATTCTCAGTGATGTCACCTCTGATCTCTGGTGATGGATAGGAGACATTCTCAGTGATGTCACCTCTGATCTCTAGTGATGGATAGGAGACATTCTCAGTGATGTCACCTCTGATCTCTGGTGATGGATAGGAGGCATTCTCAGTGATGTCACCTCTGATCTCTAGTGATGGATAGGAGACATTCTCAGTGATGTCACCGCTGATCTCTAGTGATGGATAGGAGACATTCTCAGTGATGTCACCTCTGATCTCTGGTGATGGATAGGAGGCATTCTCAGTGATGTCACCGCTGATCTCTAGTGATGGATAGGAGACATTCTCAGTGATGTCACCGCTGATCTCTAGTGATGGATAGGAGACATTCTCAGTGATGTCACCTCTGATCTCTAGTGATGGATAGGAGACATTCTCAGTGATGTCACCTCTGATCTCTAGTGATGGATAGGAGACATTCTCAGTGATGTCACCTCTGATCTCTGGTGATGGATAGGAGACATTCTCAGTGATGTCACCTCTGATCTCTAGTGATGGATAGGAGACATTCTCAGTGATGTCACCTCTGATCTCTAGTGATGGATAGGAGACATTCTCAGTGATGTCACCGCTGATCTCTAGTGATGGATAGGAGACATTCTCAGTGATGTCACCGCTGATCTCTAGTGATGGATAGGAGGCATTCTCAGTGATGTCACCTCTGATCTCTAGTGATGGATAGGAGGCATTCTCAGTGCTGTCACCTCTGATCTCTAGTGATGGATAGCAGACATTCTCAGTGATGTCACCGCTGATCTCTAGTGATGGATAGGAGGCATTCTCAGTGATGTCACCTCTGATCTCTAGTGATGGATAGGAGACATTCTCAGTGATGTCACCTCTGATCTCTAGTGATGGATAGAAGGCATTCTCAGTGATGTCACCTCTGATCTCTAGTGATGGATAGGAGACATTCTCAGTGATGTCACCTCTGATCTCTGGTGATGGATAGGAGGCATTCTCAGTGATGTCACCGCTGATCTCTAGTGATGGATAGGAGACATTCTCAGTGATGTCACCTCTGATCTCTAGTGATGGATAGGAGACATTCTCAGTGATGTCACCTCTGATCTCTAGTGATGGATAGGAGGCATTCTCAGTGATGTCACCTCTGATCTCTAGTGATGGATAGGAGACATTCTCAGTGATGTCACCTCTGATCTCTAGTGATGGATAGGAGACATTCTCAGTGATGTCACCTCTGATCTCTAGTGATGGATAGGAGACATTCTCAGTGATGTCACCTCTGATCTCTAGTGATGGATAGGAGGCATTCTCAGTGATGTCACCTCTGATCTCTAGTGATGGATAGGAGACATTCTCAGTGATGTCACCTCTGATCTCTAGTGATGGATAGGAGGCATTCTCAGTGATGTCACCTCTGATCTCTAGTGATGGATAGGAGACATTCTCAGTGATGTCACCTCTGATCTCTAGTGATGGATAGGAGACATTCTCAGTGATGTCACCTCTGATCTCTAGTGATGGATAGGAGACATTCTCAGTGATGTCACCTCTGATCTCTAGTGATGGATAGGAGACATTCTCAGTGACGTCACCTCTGATCTCTAGTGATGGATAGGAGACATTCTCAGTGATGTCACCTCTGATCTCTAGTGATGGATAGGAGACATTCTCAGTGATGTCACCTCTGATCTCTAGTGATGGATAGGAGACATTCTCAGTGATGTCACCTCTGATCTCTAGTGATGGATAGCAGACATTCTCAGTGATGTCACCTCTGATCTCTAGTGATGGATAGGAGACATTCTCAGTGATGTCACCGCTGATCTCTGGTGATGGATAGGAGACATTCTCAGTGATGTCACCTCTGATCTCTAGTGATGGATAGGAGGCATTCTCAGTGATGTCACCGCTGATCTCTAGTGATGGATAGGAGACATTCTCAGTGATGTCACCTCTGATCTCTAGTGATGGATAGGAGGCATTCTCAGTGATGTGACCTCTGATCTCTAGTGATGTATAGCAGACATTCTCAGTGATGTCACCGCTGATCTCTGGTGATGGATAGGAGACATTCTCAGTGATGTCACCGCTGATCTCTAGTGATGGATAGGAGGCATTCTCAGTGATGTCACCTCTGATCTCTGGTGATGGTTGGGCGGTTTTGCCAGTGATGTCACCGCTGATCTCTGGTGATGGATAGGAGACATTCTCAGTGATGTCACCGCTGATCTCTAGTGATGGATAGGAGGCATTCTCAGTGATGTCACCTCTGATCTCTGGTGATGGATAGGAGACATTCTCAGTGATGTCACCGCTGATCTCTGGTGATGGATAGGAGACATTCTCAGTGATGTCACCTCTGATCTATAGTGATGGATAGGAGACATTCTCAGTGATGTCACCTCTGATCTCTAGTGATGGATAGGAGGCATTCTCAGTGATGTCACCGCTGATCTCTAGTGATGGATAGGAGGCATTCTCAGTGATGTCACCGCTGATCTCTGGTGATGGATAGGAGACATTCTCAGTGATGTCACCGCTGATCTCTGGTGATGGATAGGAGGCATTCTCAGTGATGTCACCGCTGATCTCTGGTGATGGATAGGAGGCATTCTCAGTGATGTCACCGCTGATCTCTAGTGATGGATAGGAGGCATTCTCAGTGATGTCACCGCTGATCTCTGGTGATGGATAGGAGGCATTCTCAGTGATGTCACCGCTGATCTCTAGTGATGGATAGGAGGCATTCTCAGTGATGTCACCTCTGATCTCTGGTGATGGATAGGAGACATTCTCAGTGATGTCACCGCTGATCTCTGGTGATGGATAGGAGACATTCTCAGTGATGTCACCTCTGATCTCTAGTGATGGATAGGAGGCATTCTCAGTGATGTCACCTCTGATCTCTAGTGATGGATAGGAGACATTCTCAGTGATGTCACCTCTGATCTCTAGTGATGGATAGGAGGCATTCTCAGTGATGTCACCGCTGATCTCTGGTGATGGATAGGAGACATTCTCAGTGATGTCACCTCTGATCTCTAGTGATGGATAGGAGACATTCTCAGTGATGTCACCGCTGATCTCTAGTGATGGATAGGAGGCATTCTCAGTGATGTCACCTCTGATCTCTGGTGATGGATAGGAGACATTCTCAGTGATGTCACCTCTGATCTCTAGTGATGGATAGGAGACATTCTCAGTGATGTCACCGCTGATCTCTGGTGATGGATAGGAGACATTCTCAGTGATGTCACCTCTGATCTCTAGTGATGGATAGGAGGCATTCTCAGTGATGTCACCGCTGATCTCTAGTGATGGATAGGAGACATTCTCAGTGATGTCACCTCTGATCTCTAGTGATGGATAGGAGGCATTCTCAGTGATGTGACCTCTGATCTCTAGTGATGTATAGCAGACATTCTCAGTGATGTCACCGCTGATCTCTGGTGATGGATAGGAGACATTCTCAGTGATGTCACCGCTGATCTCTAGTGATGGATAGGAGGCATTCTCAGTGATGTCACCTCTGATCTCTGGTGATGGTTGGGCGGTTTTGCCAGTGATGTCACCGCTGATCTCTGGTGATGGATAGGAGACATTCTCAGTGATGTCACCGCTGATCTCTAGTGATGGATAGGAGGCATTCTCAGTGATGTCACCTCTGATCTCTGGTGATGGATAGGAGACATTCTCAGTGATGTCACCGCTGATCTCTGGTGATGGATAGGAGACATTCTCAGTGATGTCACCTCTGATCTATAGTGATGGATAGGAGACATTCTCAGTGATGTCACCTCTGATCTCTAGTGATGGATAGGAGGCATTCTCAGTGATGTCACCGCTGATCTCTAGTGATGGATAGGAGGCATTCTCAGTGATGTCACCGCTGATCTCTGGTGATGGATAGGAGACATTCTCAGTGATGTCACCGCTGATCTCTGGTGATGGATAGGAGGCATTCTCAGTGATGTCACCGCTGATCTCTGGTGATGGATAGGAGGCATTCTCAGTGATGTCACCGCTGATCTCTAGTGATGGATAGGAGGCATTCTCAGTGATGTCACCGCTGATCTCTGGTGATGGATAGGAGGCATTCTCAGTGATGTCACCGCTGATCTCTAGTGATGGATAGGAGGCATTCTCAGTGATGTCACCTCTGATCTCTGGTGATGGATAGGAGACATTCTCAGTGATGTCACCGCTGATCTCTGGTGATGGATAGGAGACATTCTCAGTGATGTCACCTCTGATCTCTAGTGATGGATAGGAGACATTCTCAGTGATGTCACCTCTGATCTCTAGTGATGGATAGGAGGCATTCTCAGTGATGTCACCGCTGATCTCTGGTGATGGATAGGAGACATTCTCAGTGATGTCACCTCTGATCTCTAGTGATGGATAGGAGACATTCTCAGTGATGTCACCTCTGATCTCTAGTGATGGATAGGAGACATTCTCAGTGATGTCACCGCTGATCTCTAGTGATGGATAGGAGGCATTCTCAGTGATGTCACCTCTGATCTCTGGTGATGGATAGGAGACATTCTCAGTGATGTCACCTCTGATCTCTAGTGATGGATAGGAGGCATTCTCAGTGATGTCACCGCTGATCTCTAGTGATGGATAGGAGACATTCTCAGTGATGTCACCTCTGATCTCTAGTGATGGATAGGAGGCATTCTCAGTGATGTCACCGCTGATCTCTAGTGATGGATAGGAGACATTCTCAGTGATGTCACCGCTGATCTCTGGTGATGGATAGGAGACATTCTCAGTGATGTCACCGCTGATCTCTAGTGATGGATAGGAGGCATTCTCAGTGATGTCACCTCTGATCTCTAGTGATGGATAGGAGACATTCTCAGTGATGTCACCTCTGATCTCTGGTGATGGATAGGAGACATTCTCAGTGATGTCACCGCTGATCTCTGGTGATGGATAGGAGACATTCTCAGTGATGTCACCGCTGATCTCTAGTGATGGATAGGAGGCATTCTCAGTGATGTCACCTCTGATCTCTGGTGATGGTTGGGCGGTTTTGCCAGTGATGTCACCGCTGATCTCTGGTGATGGATAGGAGACATTCTCAGTGATGTCACCGCTGATCTCTAGTGATGGATAGGAGGCATTCTCAGTGCTGTCACCTCTGATCTCTAGTGATGGATAGGAGACATTCTCAGTGATGTCACCTCTGATCTCTGGTGATGGATAGGAGACATTCTCAGTGATGTCACCGCTGATCTCTGATGATGGATAGGAGACATTCTCAGTGATGTCACCTCTGATCTCTGGTGATGGATAGGAGACATTCTCAGTGATGTCACCTCTGATCTCTAGTGATGGATAGGAGACATTCTCAGTGATGTCACCGCTGATCTCTAGTGATGGATAGGAGACATTCTCAGTGATGTCACCTCTGATCTCTAGTGATGGATAGGAGACATTCTCAGTGATGTCACCTCTGATCTCTGGTGATGGATAGGAGACATTCTCAGTGATGTCACCTCTGATCTCTGGTGATGGATAGGAGACATTCTCAGTGATGTCACCGCTGATCTCTAGTGATGGATAGGAGGCATTCTCAGTGATGTCACCTCTGATCTCTAGTGATGGATAGGAGGCATTCTCAGTGATGTCACCTCTGATCTCTGGTGATGGTTGGGCGGTTTTGCCAGTGATGTCACCGCTGATCTCTAGTGATGGATAGGAGACATTCTCAGTGATGTCACCGCTGATCTCTAGTGATGGATAGGAGACATTCTCAGTGATGTCACCTCTGATCTCTAGTGATGGATAGGAGGCATTCTCAGTGATGTCACCTCTGATCTCTAGTGATGGATAGGAGACATTCTCAGTGATGTCACCTCTGATCTCTAGTGATGGATAGGAGGCATTCTCAGTGATGTCACCTCTGATCTCTGGTGATGGTTGGGCGGTTTTGCCAGTGATGTCACCGCTGATCTCTAGTGATGGATAGGAGACATTCTCAGTGATGTCACCGCTGATCTCTAGTGATGGATAGGAGGCATTCTCAGTGATGTCACCTCTGATCTCTAGTGATGGATAGGAGGCATTCTCAGTGATGTCACCGCTGATCTCTAGTGATGGATAGGAGACATTCTCAGTGATGTCACCGCTGATCTCTAGTGATGGATAGGAGACATTCTCAGTGATGTCACCTCTGATCTCTAGTGATGGATAGGAGGCATTCTCAGTGATGTCACCGCTGATCTCTAGTGATGGATAGGAGACATTCTCAGTGATGTCACCGCTGATCTCTAGTGATGGATAGGAGACATTCTCAGTGATGTCACCTCTGATCTCTAGTGATGGATAGGAGGCATTCTCAGTGATGTCACCGCTGATCTCTAGTGATGGATAGGAGGCATTCTCAGTGATGTCACCTCTGATCTCTGGTGATGGATAGGAGGCATTCTCAGTGATGTCACCGCTGATCTCTAGTGATGGATAGGAGACATTCTCAGTGATGTCACCTCTGATCTCTGGTGATGGATAGGAGGCATTCTCAGTGATGTCACCGCTGATCTCTAGTGATGGATAGGAGACATTCTCAGTGATGTCACCGCTGATCTCTAGTGATGGATAGGAGACATTCTCAGTGATGTCACCTCTGATCTCTGGTGATGGATAGGAGGCATTCTCAGTGATGTCACCGCTGATCTCTAGTGATGGATAGGAGACATTCTCAGTGATGTCACCGCTGATCTCTAGTGATGGATAGGAGGCATTCTCAGTGATGTCACCGCTGATCTCTAGTGATGGATAGGAGACATTCTCAGTGATGTCACCGCTGATCTCTGGTGATGGATAGGAGGCATTCTCAGTGATGTCACCGCTGATCTCTGGTGATGGATAGGAGGCATTCTCAGTGATGTCACCGCTGATCTCTAGTGATGGATAGGAGGCATTCTCAGTGATGTCACCTCTGATCTCTGGTGATGGATAGGAGACATTCTCAGTGATGTCACCTCTGATCTCTAGTGATGGATAGGAGGCATTCTCAGTGATGTCACCGCTGATCTCTAGTGATGGATAGGAGGCATTCTCAGTGATGTCACCTCTGATCTCTGGTGATGGATAGGAGGCATTCTCAGTGATGTCACCGCTGATCTCTAGTGATGGATAGGAGACATTCTCAGTGATGTCACCTCTGATCTCTGGTGATGGATAGGAGGCATTCTCAGTGATGTCACCGCTGATCTCTAGTGATGGATAGGAGGCATTCTCAGTGATGTCACCGCTGATCTCTGGTGATGGATAGGAGACATTCTCAGTGATGTCACCGCTGATCTCTGGTGATGGATAGGAGGCATTCTCAGTGATGTCACCGCTGATCTCTGGTGATGGATAGGAGGCATTCTCAGTGATGTCACCGCTGATCTCTAGTGATGGATAGGAGGCATTCTCAGTGATGTCACCGCTGATCTCTGGTGATGGATAGGAGGCATTCTCAGTGATGTCACCGCTGATCTCTGGTGATGGATAGGAGACATTCTCAGTGATGTCACCGCTGATCTCTGGTGATGGATAGGAGGCATTCTCAGTGATGTCACCGCTGATCTCTGGTGATGGATAGGAGGCATTCTCAGTGATGTCACCGCTGATCTCTAGTGATGGATAGGAGGCATTCTCAGTGATGTCACCGCTGATCTCTGGTGATGGATAGGAGGCATTCTCAGTGATGTCACCGCTGATCTCTAGTGATGGATAGGAGGCATTCTCAGTGATGTCACCTCTGATCTCTGGTGATGGATAGGAGACATTCTCAGTGATGTCACCGCTGATCTCTGGTGATGGATAGGAGACATTCTCAGTGATGTCACCTCTGATCTCTAGTGATGGATAGGAGACATTCTCAGTGATGTCACCTCTGATCTCTAGTGATGGATAGGAGGCATTCTCAGTGATGTCACCGCTGATCTCTGGTGATGGATAGGAGACATTCTCAGTGATGTCACCTCTGATCTCTAGTGATGGATAGGAGACATTCTCAGTGATGTCACCTCTGATCTCTAGTGATGGATAGGAGACATTCTCAGTGATGTCACCGCTGATCTCTAGTGATGGATAGGAGGCATTCTCAGTGATGTCACCTCTGATCTCTGGTGATGGATAGGAGACATTCTCAGTGATGTCACCTCTGATCTCTAGTGATGGATAGGAGGCATTCTCAGTGATGTCACCGCTGATCTCTAGTGATGGATAGGAGACATTCTCAGTGATGTCACCTCTGATCTCTAGTGATGGATAGGAGGCATTCTCAGTGATGTCACCGCTGATCTCTAGTGATGGATAGGAGACATTCTCAGTGATGTCACCGCTGATCTCTGGTGATGGATAGGAGACATTCTCAGTGATGTCACCGCTGATCTCTAGTGATGGATAGGAGGCATTCTCAGTGATGTCACCTCTGATCTCTAGTGATGGATAGGAGACATTCTCAGTGATGTCACCTCTGATCTCTGGTGATGGATAGGAGACATTCTCAGTGATGTCACCGCTGATCTCTGGTGATGGATAGGAGACATTCTCAGTGATGTCACCGCTGATCTCTAGTGATGGATAGGAGGCATTCTCAGTGATGTCACCTCTGATCTCTGGTGATGGTTGGGCGGTTTTGCCAGTGATGTCACCGCTGATCTCTGGTGATGGATAGGAGACATTCTCAGTGATGTCACCGCTGATCTCTAGTGATGGATAGGAGGCATTCTCAGTGCTGTCACCTCTGATCTCTAGTGATGGATAGGAGACATTCTCAGTGATGTCACCTCTGATCTCTGGTGATGGATAGGAGACATTCTCAGTGATGTCACCGCTGATCTCTGATGATGGATAGGAGACATTCTCAGTGATGTCACCTCTGATCTCTGGTGATGGATAGGAGACATTCTCAGTGATGTCACCTCTGATCTCTAGTGATGGATAGGAGACATTCTCAGTGATGTCACCGCTGATCTCTAGTGATGGATAGGAGACATTCTCAGTGATGTCACCTCTGATCTCTAGTGATGGATAGGAGACATTCTCAGTGATGTCACCTCTGATCTCTGGTGATGGATAGGAGACATTCTCAGTGATGTCACCTCTGATCTCTGGTGATGGATAGGAGACATTCTCAGTGATGTCACCGCTGATCTCTAGTGATGGATAGGAGGCATTCTCAGTGATGTCACCTCTGATCTCTAGTGATGGATAGGAGGCATTCTCAGTGATGTCACCTCTGATCTCTGGTGATGGTTGGGCGGTTTTGCCAGTGATGTCACCGCTGATCTCTAGTGATGGATAGGAGACATTCTCAGTGATGTCACCGCTGATCTCTAGTGATGGATAGGAGACATTCTCAGTGATGTCACCTCTGATCTCTAGTGATGGATAGGAGGCATTCTCAGTGATGTCACCTCTGATCTCTAGTGATGGATAGGAGACATTCTCAGTGATGTCACCTCTGATCTCTAGTGATGGATAGGAGGCATTCTCAGTGATGTCACCTCTGATCTCTGGTGATGGTTGGGCGGTTTTGCCAGTGATGTCACCGCTGATCTCTAGTGATGGATAGGAGACATTCTCAGTGATGTCACCGCTGATCTCTAGTGATGGATAGGAGGCATTCTCAGTGATGTCACCTCTGATCTCTAGTGATGGATAGGAGGCATTCTCAGTGATGTCACCGCTGATCTCTAGTGATGGATAGGAGACATTCTCAGTGATGTCACCGCTGATCTCTAGTGATGGATAGGAGACATTCTCAGTGATGTCACCTCTGATCTCTAGTGATGGATAGGAGGCATTCTCAGTGATGTCACCGCTGATCTCTAGTGATGGATAGGAGACATTCTCAGTGATGTCACCGCTGATCTCTAGTGATGGATAGGAGACATTCTCAGTGATGTCACCTCTGATCTCTAGTGATGGATAGGAGGCATTCTCAGTGATGTCACCGCTGATCTCTAGTGATGGATAGGAGGCATTCTCAGTGATGTCACCTCTGATCTCTGGTGATGGATAGGAGGCATTCTCAGTGATGTCACCGCTGATCTCTAGTGATGGATAGGAGACATTCTCAGTGATGTCACCTCTGATCTCTAGTGATGGATAGGAGGCATTCTCAGTGATGTCACCGCTGATCTCTAGTGATGGATAGGAGGCATTCTCAGTGATGTCACCGCTGATCTCTAGTGATGGATAGGAGACATTCTCAGTGATGTCACCGCTGATCTCTAGTGATGGATAGGAGGCATTCTCAGTGATGTCACCGCTGATCTCTGGTGATGGATAGGAGACATTCTCAGTGATGTCACCGCTGATCTCTGGTGATGGATAGGAGACATTCTCAGTGATGTCACCGCTGATCTCTAGTGATGGATAGGAGGCATTCTCAGTGATGTCACCGCTGATCTCTAGTGATGGATAGGAGGCATTCTCAGTGATGTCACCTCTGATCTCTGGTGATGGATAGGAGGCATTCTCAGTGATGTCACTGCTGATCTCTAGTGATGGATAGGAGGCATTCTCAGTGATGTCACCTCTGATCTCTGGTGATGGATAGGAGGCATTCTCAGTGATGTCACTGCTGATCTCTAGTGATGGATAGGAGACATTCTCAGTGATGTCACCACTGATCTCTGGTGATGGTTGGGCGGTTTTGCCAGTGATTATCTGGCCATGACAGGGTTAATATGGGGGGTGTGCACTTTCGCTCGGCCCCACCCTGAGGGCGCAGGACTCGGCAGGTTCTGGAATGCAGGAAGGGCAGTGGCTGCAGGTGACGGATCGGTGCGGTGATACTGAGTGTGACTGAAAACCGAAACTGCTTGAGAAGCCGCCGGTATATAATGTGCACAGCGGGCTGTGAGGCGCCGCTGTCCCCGGGGGAAGCTGTTATGGGCGCACTCTGGTGATTCCGGGGCCTCCGATCATCTCATGATCACACCTGGGGTGGGCGGAGCGATTGTGAGGCCCCGCCCCTCAGGCAGTGTCCGGGCTTCTGTGGCGGCGGATCCAGAGGTGAGAGCTGCTGCTCCCTGGTGTCAGCCATTCCTGGCTCCTGAGTGTGCGGGATCCTGCTGTTCATTGCTTCACTCTTCTGTGACCCCTCCAGTGTCCCCGCTGTGTCCGGTCGGTGTTCCCCCCCCCCCCCCCGCTGTGTCCGGTCGGTGTGTCCCCCCCCCCCCCCCCCCCCGCGGTGTCCGGTCGGTGTCCCCCCCCCCCCCCCCGCTGTGTCCGGTCGGTGTCCCCCCCCGCTGTGTCCGGTCGGTGTGTGTGTCCCCCCCCCGCTGTGTCCGGTCGGTGTGTCCCCCCCCCCCCCACTGTGTCCGGTCGGTGTGTCCCCCCCCCCGCTGTGTCCGGTCGGTGTGTCCCCCCCCCCGCTGTGTCCGGTCGGTGTGTCCCCCCCCCCGCTGTGTCCGGTCGGTGTGTCCCCCCCCCCGCTGTGTCCGGTCGGTGTGTCCCCCCCCCCGCTGTGTCCGGTCGGTGTGTCCCCCCCCCCCCGCTGTGTCCGGTCGGTGTGTCCCCCCCCCCCCGCTGTGTCCGGTCGGTGTGTCCCCCCCCCCGCTGTGTCCGGTCGGTGTGTCCCCCCCCCGCTGTGTCCGGTCGGTGTGTCCCCCCCCCGCTGTGTCCGGTCGGTGTGTCCTCCCCCCGCTGTGTCCGGTCGGTGTGTCCCCCCCCCCCCCCCCGCTGTGTCCGGTCGGTGTCCCCCCCCCCCCCCCCCCCCACTGTGTCCGGTCGGTGTCCCCCCCCCGCTGTGTCCGGTCGGTGTCCCCCCCCCCCCCCCCCGCTGTGTCCGGTCGGTGTTCCCCCCCCCCGCTGTGTCCGGTCGGTGTTCCCCCCCCCCCGCTGTGTCCGGTCGGTGTTCCCCCCCCCCCCCCCCCGCTGTGTCCGGTCGGTGTTCCCCCCCCCCCCCCCCACTGTGTCCGGTCGGTGTTCCCCCCCCCCCCCCCCCCGCTGTGTCCGGTCGGTGTTCCCCCCCCCCCCGCTGTGTCCGGTCGGTGTTCCCCCCCCCCCCCGTGTCCGGTCGGTGTCGTCCCCCCCCCCCCCCCCCCGTGTCCGGTCGGTGTGTTTCCCCCCCCCCCGCTGTGTCCGGTAATGTCTGTGATCGGAGGACTGCGCTGACACACTGTTCCGGCTCCTCTGCAGTGCTGCCACCACGGCTGGCAGTGTGAGGGTTACTGCAGCTATGTTTGTCCTGGATTGTGAAACTTCTCCCACAGTGTGATGGTTTCTTCGCGGAGCCGCCCACATCGTTTCCTGTGATAGTGGGGTCACTAAAACATGGTGATGACATCATGGCGACCGATCACCCGGAGATTACGTGTCCTCACCCACTGAGGTGGCTGTGTGGGGCCGGATTGTAACCACTGTGGGAGTACAAGCCCGAGGAACTACAAGTCACAGCATAACCAGCATCAGCTGCAGCTGTGGGAGAGAGTAGTGGACATGCTCTGCAGAGTGGGGAGGAGGTGAGCTGTCACCTGGGGTGAACTGTAGATCCTGGGTTATCAGCCTTCAGCTTCATAATATCAGGTGTTACCGGTATTGTAACCCCCCCTCTTCTGACGATGGCGGGACGGCCGGGCCCCCCCTCTTCTGGTATGGCAGGACGGCCGGGCCCCCCCCGCCCCCCCTCTTCTGACGATGGCGGGACGGCCGGGCCCCCCCTCTTCTGGTATGGCAGGACGGCCGGGCCCCCCCCGCCCCCCCTCTTCTGACGATGGCGGGACGGCCGGGCCCCCCCTCTTCTGGTATGGCAGGACGGCCGGGCCCCCCCCCGCCCCCCCTCTTCTGGCGATGACGGGACGGCCCGGGCCCCCCCTCTTACAGCGATATTTCTTCTCTCACAGGTTCCCCACAATGGCCGCTCGGTGACCGTCCTTTTCCCTCTGAGGTAAGCGTGGCCCTCTGTGGATCTTCTCCTCTAGACCCTCATGATGTGGACACGTTGCTGGATCCTCCTTATCTTCTGGGCCTCCTCGGCCTCCACGTGGCAATGTCCGGCCGGACCCTTCCAGTCTCTGGACCCCAACATCCACTACGACCTGCTGCACTTCACTGCTTCGGGCCTCGTCCAGAACGTGGCCGCCAAAGAAGATCCTGGCGCTCTGCTGTTCCTCACCACCTCCAACCGCCTGCACGTGGTCCGCAGCTCCGACCTTCACCCCTTACAGGAGCTAATCACCGGCCCCACGGACTCCTCTGTGTGCAGCTTGTGTGCCGGGTGTGAGATGGGCAGTGCCCGCCCGGGCTGGGGCGAGGACACGGACAGCATCGTCCTGCTGGTGGATCCAGAGGAGAACTTCCTGTTCCGCTGTGGCTCCTCGTTACGTGGCCTCTGCTACTTGCATCGGTTTAATGACTCTGAAATCGTTAGTTCTTCCTGCCTCTTCCGACCGCAGGATAAACCCACTGCGTCGTGCCCAGATTGTATCGCCAGCCCCCTAGGCACCACCGTCGCCCTGGTACAGGGCAGGGGTACCATCTACTTCTACGTGGCATCTTCCGTGGATTCTAAAGTGACACAGAATTACGGTACAACGTCCATATCTATCCGCCGTTTCCTCTCATCGGAAGATGGTTTTTTTGGTAACTTCCAGTCACTGACGGTCGTTCCCTCGTTCCTGGATGTTTACCCCATCCGCTACGTCCACACCTTCAGCACCGCAGAGCACGTCTACTTCTTAACCGTGCAGCCGGAAAGTCTCCAGGCCCGATCCTACCAGAGCCGACTGGTCCGCCTCAGCACCGAAGATTCGGACATGAGAAGGTAAGAATCGCAGCAGAGGAGGCACCAAAACTGCCGACGGCTTCCCTGGGCCGGCCGCTCGCTCCGCCGACGGCTTCCCTGTGCCGGCCGCTCGCACTGCCGACGGCTGCCCTGGGCCAGCCGCTCGCTCCGCCGACGGCTGCCCTGGGCCAGCCGCTCGCTCCGCCGACTGCTGCCCGCGTCTGTGCACGCCCCTTCTAACGATCCCGCCCTGATCTTTCTCGTATCCTTGCAGTTATCGGGAGCTGGTCCTAGATTGCCGTGTGGAGGAGAAGCGACGCCGCAGATCCGCGTCCAGAAGCTTCAATGTCCTGCAGGCGGCGCATGTTGTGGTTGTGGGGAAGGACCTGGCAGCCGAGCTGAACCTGGACCTCGGGGACCTCGTGCTTTTTGGTGCATTTGCACAGAGCGAGCTAAACAGTGAGGAACCCGTGAAGATGTCGGCGTTGTGTGCTTTCCCCCTGAAGTTAATAGACCAGTCCATCATGGAGGGGATGAAGAAGTGCTGCAGCGTCGGTGACACGGAGAGACCATCCCGAGGCCTCCGCTACTACCAGGATGACCACTACTGCCCCCAGAACGTAAGGATGATGGGAGTGGCGCAGTAATGAGTGGCGAATTGTTGGATATGTTGGGTGTTGCTGTTCTTACATCTTTAGGTTTTGTTTTGGTTCAGGCCTCGGACACGGACCTCAGTTGTTGGGGGGTCCCGACGCTGGTGACTCCACCCATGACACGCGTGGATCTGTTTAATGGACGTATGAGTGGGATCCTGCTCACTGCCTTGTATGTCACCACCCAGGATCACCTCACTATCGGGCACCTGGGCACCGGGGACGGCCGCGTGCTGCAGGTGTGGGCACCGCCATCAGTCCGGAGTGCCGTCATGACGTCCGCCTGTCGCTCATGTCTCCCCTCTCCCTTCGCAGGTCGTCCTGCAGCGGAACAGCAACCCGCTGCTCCTGTCCAACTTCTCCCTGAGCAGCGCTCATCCTGTGGCACGTGACATCATCCGCGTCGGCGACCATCTTTTCTTCACCACGGGGAACCAGGTGGGTGGAAATGACCCCAGAACCAAGAGTCTCATGGAGGGAGTCTCACTGTCTGTCTCTGCAGGTCACCAAGGTCAATGTCACAGGGCCCGGGTGTCGCCACCTCCGCAGCTGCGGCCGCTGCCTGCGCACCCCGCGCTTCATGGGCTGTGGATGGTGTAACAATGGCTGCTCCACAATGGAGGATTGTCCAGAAGGATGGACCCAGGACACCTGCCCACCAATAATCACTGACGTAAGAAACGGGGTGTTGAGGTTGGGCCGACAGCCTCTAATAATTGTTATATCATGTGACTGCGTCCTGGTACTGAGCCCCCCTCCGCGCTGATCATGTGACTGCCTCCTGAGCCCCCCTCCGCGCTGATCATGTGACGCGTCCTGGTACTGAGCCCCCCTCCGCGCTGATCATGTGACTGCGTCCTGAGCCCCCCTCCGCGCTGATCATGTGACTGCCTCCTGAGCCCCCCTCCGCGCTGATCATGTGACGCGTCCTGGTACTGAGCCCCCCTCCGCGCTGATCATGTGACTGCGTCCTGAGCCCCCCTCCGCGCTGATCATGTGACTGCGTCCTGAGCCCCCCTCCGCGCTGATCATGTGACTGCGTCCTGAGCCCCCCTCCGCGCTGATCATGTGACTGCGTCCTGAGCCACCCTCCGCGCTGATCATGTGACTGCGTCCTGAGCCACCCTCCGCGCTGGTCATGTGACTGCGTCCTGAGCCCCCCTCCGCGCTGGTCATGTGACTGCGTCCTGAGCCCCCCTCCGCGCTGATCATGTGACTGCGTCCAGAGCCCCCCTCCGCGCTGATCATGTGATCTCCGCTTATCACGGTCTTTTTTCTCAGCAGTTTTATCCGAGGGTCGCTCCTCTACGTGGTCAGACGACCATCACTATCTGTGGCAGAGACTTCCAGTCCCATGATGTGTACGGGGCGCTGCCCAATGCACCGATCACAGCACAGACACATCGGGTGTTGGTGGGGCAGCGGCCGTGCTCCGTGGATGCGCAACAGAGCAGCAGCAGAAGGTGAGGCGGGGGGCCGCTGCTCCCTGTGGAGGCCGCACTCTGTGGCTCTCGGGGTCTCACTACACTTCTTCTCTGTGCAGCCTGGTGTGCACGTTAGAGCCCGTGGGGCCCCTGGACGCCGCCTCTCCCGCTGACATCACCATTACCATAAATGAGAGTCTCAGGGCCGTCTCGTACTACGTGTACGGCAGCGCCACCATCAGCGGCTTCATCTACGTGGTGAGGACATTGCACAGGGGGGTCTGCGGGCACAGGGGGGTGTTTGTGGGCACGGATGGGTCTGCGGGCACGGAGGGGTCTGCGTGTTTGTGGGCACGGAGGGGTCTGCGGGCACGGAGGGGTCTGCGTGTTTGTGGGCACGGAGGGGTCTGCGGGCACGGAGGGGTCTGCGTGTTTGTGGGCACGGAGGGGTCTGCGGGCACGGAGGGGTCTGCGGGCACGGAGGGGTCTGCGGGCACGGAGGGGTCTGCGTGTTTGTGGGCACGGAGGGGTCTGCGGGCACGGAGGGGTCTGCGTGTTTGTGGGCACGGAGGGGTCTGCGGGCCCCATGCCGGATCACGGCTTTTTATTACGATGTTTATTTTAGGAGCCGCGGCTGATGTCGGTGTCTCCATCATTCGGACCTCTAGTTGGAGGAACTCGTGTCACTCTGAAGGGTCAGAACCTGACGGCGGGAGACAGACGGCGCGTGAATGTCGGAGACCAGGGCTGCCCCACCTACAACCAGTGAGTGACTGGAGCTCCAGGGGTCTCGGCCCCATCTGATGATGGAGTGGTCGTCGTCTTCATCGGGCGCCTTGTATTTTAATGCACTTTAAATAAATTAGATGTTTCATCCCGATGCTGGATGCCATCATGTTAACACGGTGCTGAGACCGAAGGAAACGCTAACGAGGGGCGAAGAGTTTCCATTTTCACAGACAATTTTTCATCTTTCTCTCAATTTCACCTTCTCTATCTGCCCTACAGGTCATGTCCAGATGGTGACATCTGCTGCATCTCCCCATCGCACTCCTCCCTAGGGCTCAAGAACATCACCTTATGGTTGGATGATGCTGCGATCCCTCACCCCCAATCCTTCACCTACAAGCCGGATCCTGAAGTCAGTAGCATCCAACCCAACTGCAGCCTGGCACGGTGAGACTTGAAATATACTTACTCCAGAGCTGCACTCACTATTCTGCTGGTGCAGTCACTGTGTACATACATTACATTACTGGTCCTGAGTTACAACCCTGTATTATACCCCAGAGCTGCACTCACTATTCTGCTGGTGCAGTCACTGTGTACATACATTACATTACTGATCCTGAGTTACATCCTGTATTATACTCCAGAGCTGCACTCACTATTCTGCTGGTGCAGTCACTGTGTACACACATTACATTACTGATCCTGAGTTACCTCCTGTATTATACTCCAGAGCTGCACTCACTATTCTGCTGGTGCAGTCACTGTACATACATTACATTACTGATCCTGAGTTACATCCTGTATTATACTTCAGAGCTGCACTCACTATTCTGCTGGTGCAGTCACTGTGTACACACATTACATTACTGATCCTGAGTTACCTCCTGTATTATACTCCAGAGCTGCACTCACTATTCTGCTGGTGCAGTCACCGTACATACATTACATTACTGATCCTGAGTTACATCCTGTATTATACTCCAGAGCTGCACTCACTATTCTGCTGGTGCAGTCACTGTGTACACACATTACATTACTGATCCTGAGTTACCTCCTGTATTATACTCCAGAGCTGCACTCACTATTCTGCTGGTGCAGTCACTGTACATACATTACATTACTGATCCTGAGTTACATCCTGTATTATACCCCAGAGCTGCACTCACTATTCTGCTGGTGCAGTCACTGTGTACATACATTACATTACTGATCCTGAGTTACCTCCTGTATTATACCCCAGAGCTGCACTCACTATTCTGCTGGTGCTGTCACTGTGTACATACATTACATTACTGATCCTGAGTTACATCCTGTATTATACTCCAGAGCTGCACTCACTATTCTGCTGGTGCAGTCACTGTGTACATACATTACTGATCCTGAGTTACATCCTGTATTATACTCCAGAGCTGCACTCACTATTCTGCTGGTACAGTCACTGTGTACATACATTACATTACTGATCCTGAGTTACATCCTGTATTATACCCCAGAGCTGCACTCACTATTCTGCTGGTGCAGTCACTGTGTACATACATTACTGATCCTGAGTTATATCCTGTATTATACTCCAGAGCTGCACTCACTATTCTGCTGGTACAGTCACTGTGTACATACATTACATTACTGATCCTGAGTTACATCCTGTATTATACCCCAGAGCTGCACTCACTATTCTGCTGGTGTAGTCACTGTGTACATACATTACTGATCCTGAGTTACATCCTGTATTATACTCCAGAGCTGCACTCACTATTCTGCTGGTACAGTCACTGTGTACATACATTACATTACTGATCCTGAGTTACATCCTGTATTATACTCCAGAGCTGCACTCACTATTCTGCTGGTGCAGTCACTGTGTACATACATTACATTACTGATCCTGAGTTACATCCTGTATTATACCCCAGAGCTGCACTCACTATTCTGCTGGTGTAGTCACTGTGTACATACATTACTGATCCTGAGTTACATCCTGTATTATACTCCAGAGCTGCACTCACTATTCTGCTGGTGCAGTCACTGTGTACAATACATTACATTACTGATCCTGAGTTACATCCTGTATTATACCCCAGAGCTGCACTCACTATTCTGCTGGTGCAGTCACTGTGTACATACATTACTGATCCTGAGTTACATCCTGTATTATACTCCAGAGCTGCACTCACTATTCTGCTGGTGCAGTCACTGTGTACATACATTACTGTTACTGTATTCTGCTCCTGAGCTGGTTGTTACTGGAAACAGTCAGCATGCAGTTGCCGGTCTGCTGCCGCTCCCTGAGTGCTCTGGGGGTCTCGGCTGGTGCCCGGCTTACTCCCAGCCCTCTCTCCGTACAGGGGCAGCTTGCTGACCATTCGGGGTTCACACCTGGATTCTGTGTCCAATATTACTGTCCTGTACCAGAGCCGGGAGCAGGTGAGTGCTGCCTCAGATCTGTGGGTGTCGGGGCTCCAGGAGGTTGGGTTACATGGTGTGCACAGCGCCTTTCTGTATACGGCGTATACAAATGTGGAATTAACCTGTTATACTCTTCAGGTCTGCGAAGGCGCCACCTCCCCCAACTATGTGATCTGCAGGACCCCCACGTTGGATGATAAGATGCGGTCCGGGCGGCTGAGTCTGAGGCTGGACGGCTTCACCTACAACCACTCCGGGAACTTCCCCTCCTTAGGGAGTTACAGTATCTTCCCGTTTGAAAATGCTGAGAAGCGATTGTACCTGAGAAAAGGCGAAACCGAGATCAGTACCCACGTGAGATGCGACCACCGATAGGGGGCCTGTAGAGCTGCTGTGTTTGGTGTGGGCCTGTAGAGCATCCACCTCGGGGGGGGGGGGCCTCTAGAGCGACCATGTCAGGGGTGGGGGCCTGTAGAGCATCCACCTCGGGGGGGTGGGGCCTGTAGTGAGTCTGTGGTGGGGGTCTGTAGAGCGGCCACGTCAGGGGTGGGGGTCTGTAGAGCGGCCACGTCAGGGGTGGGGGGCCTGTAGAGCGGCCCCGTCAGGGGTGGGGGCCTGTAGAGCGGCCCCGTCAGGGGTGGGGGCCTGTAGAGCGGCCCCGTCAGGGGTGGGGGCCTGTAGAGCGGCCCCGTCAGGGGTGGGGGCCTGTAGAGCGGCCCCGTCAGGGGTGGGGGCCTGTAGAGCGGCCCCGTCAGGGGTGGGGGCCTGTAGAGCGGCCCCGTCAGGGGTGGGGGCCTGTAGAGCGGCCACGTCAGGGGTGGGGGCCTGTAGAGGAGTCGATGGTGGGGGCCTGTAGAGAGGCCACATCAGGGGTGAGGGCCTGTAGAGGAGTCGGTGGTGGGGGCCTGTAGTGAGGCCACATCAGGGGTGGGGGCCTGTAGAGCGGCCACGTCAGGGGTGGGGGCCTGTAGAGCGGCCACGTTAGGGGTGGGGGCCTGTAGAGCGGCCACGTTAGGGGTGGGGGCCTGTAGAGCGGCCACGTCAGGGGTGGGGGCCTGTAGAGCGGCCACGTCAGGGGTGGGGGCCTGTAGAGAGGCCACATCAGGGGTGAGGGCCTGTAGAGGAGTCGGTGGTGGGGGCCTGTAGAGAGGCCACATCAGGGGTGGGGGCCTGTAGAGAGGCCACATCAGGGGTGGGGGCCTGTAGAGAGGCCACATCAGGGGTGAGGGCCTATAGAGCGGCCACGTCAGGGGTGGGGGGCCTGTAGAGCGGCCACGTCAGGGGTGGGGGGCCTGTAGAGCGGCCACGTCAGGGGTGGGGGGCCTGTAGAGCGGCCACGTCAGGGGTGGGGGCCTGTAGAGCGGCCACGTCAGGGGTGGGGGCCTGTAGAGCGGCTACGTCAGGGGTGGGGGCCTGTAGAGCGGCCACGTCAGGGGGTGGGGCCTGTAGAGGAGTTGGTGGTGGGGGCCTGTAGAGCGGCTACGTCAGGGGTGGGGGCCTGTAGAGCGGCCACGTCAGGGGGTGGGGCCTGTAGAGGAGTTGGTGGTGGGCGCCTGTAGAGCGGCCACGTCAGGGGGTGGGCGCCTGTAGAGCGGCCACGTCAGGGGGTGGGCGCCTGTAGAGCGGCCACGTCAGGGGGTGGGGCCTGTAGAGCGGCCACGTCAGGGGGTGGGGCCTGTAGAGGAGTTGGTGGTGGGGGCCTGTAGAGCGGCCACGTCAGGGGTGGGGTCCTGTAGAGGGGTCGGTGGAGGGACCACATGAAGGAGAGGTGTAGTTGTAGAGATGGGTTGGGTGATGGCCTGGGACTTCTCCGTACAAGGGCTGTTAGATAACTTTGGGGGTCTCTGTTGTCTGGTGGCAGCGGTGGTCGGGGGTCGGCTTTGCCTGTATTGCCCTCCCATCCTCCTGCACCCAGGAGCTGAGGAGCTGACAATCTTCTTCTCGTCTCCCTCCTTTCAGCACCAGGATCTGGCTCGGGTGGACCGCTGCCTCAATGTCTCCATGTTGCTGGACGGCAAAGACTGTAACCCTAAAGTGCTGGACAACAAGATCACCTGCAGGATCCCGAGAGACGCCGTCATCCCCTCTAAGGGAGCAGCTGTCCAGGTACCGTCCACATGCCAAGCTCCCTTCAAATGTCCCCTCTCTGTGACTGTGGCCCCCGCCCGTCCCGTTTATCACGTGGCCCCCACAGCTCCCTGGTCTCATGCCCTCCTCCTCCTTCTCATCAGGTGTGCGTGGACGGTGTCTGCGTGGATTTGGGTCACGTGTTTAATCTCCCGGATCCGCTCCTGGGGATCGTGCTGGGGACCGTCGCCTCCATTCTGGTTGTTGCAGTTTTAATTTTCCTTTTACTAAAACAAAGAAGGAGAGGAAAGAAGAAAGGTCAGATGAGCATGAGTGTCCTCTGCACGGGCGTCCTCTGCACGGGCGTCCTCTGCACGAGCGTGCACTGCACGGGCGTCCTCTGCACGAGCGTGCACTGCACGGGCGTCCTCTGCACGAGCGTGCACTGCACGGGCGTCCTCTGCACGAGCGTGCACTGCACGGGCGTCCTCTGCACGAGCGTGCACTGCACGGGCGTCCTCTGCACGAGCGTGCACTGCACGGGCGTCCTCTGCACGAGCGTGCACTGCACGGGCGTCCTCTGCACGAGCGTGCACTGCACGGGCGTCCTCTGCACGAGCGTGCACTGCACGGGCGTCCTCTGCACGAGCGTGCACTGCACGGGCGTCCTCTGCACGAGCGTGCACTGCACGGGCGTCCTCTGCACGAGCGTGCACTGCACGGGCGTCCTCTGCACGAGCGTGCACTGCACGGGCGTCCTCTGCACGAGCGTGCACTGCACGGGCGTCCTCTGCACGAGCGTGCACTGCACGAGCGTCCTCTGCACGGGCGTCCTCTGCACGGGCGTCCTCTGCACGGGCGTCCTCTGCACGGGCGTCCTCTACACGAGCGTCCTCTGCACGGGCGTCCTCTACACGAGCGTCCTCTGCACGGGCGTCCTCTACACGAGCGTCCTCTGCACGGGCGTCCTCTGCACGGGCGTCCTCTGCACGGGCGTCCATTTCACCAGCTCTTCTGTCTTTGCAGTTGCCGAGCACCTGGAGCTCCTGGCCCATAACCGTGACCTCGCCGTCTCTCCGAGCGTCTTCCCTCCCGGTGACTACAGGGCATCTTGTAAGTGTTCGGTGCATGACATCCCTGGGAAACGGCGGCTCCGCACACGCAGGGCACAGACATGTGGTGTGAACTGTGCCCTCCCTCTGCAGATATTCCGAGCAGCAGTTCCGGGGGAGCGTCGTACCGCGGTGGCCTGTACTCCGGCGGCAGCATCGGGGCCGGATCCATGCCCATCCTCCTCACCAGTCTACTAGATAACCTGAGGCCGGAGTTGCTGGAGGAAGTGAAGGACGTCCTGATCCCCGAGAGCCGCCTGACCACGCACCGCGAGCGGATCATCGGAAAAGGTCAGTCCGCGAAGTGCGAGAGCCCACCCCTGAGGGGCCAGTGGGGGCACGTAAGCTCCACCCCTGACCTACTCCTGCTGTCAGGTGACCCCTTAAGAGGGAATGTCCCACAGCACCGATCGCGGGGGAGTAATGTCCAGCGCTCGGCCGTCCGCTCACTTCCATTTTTTGGCCCTCAGGTCATTTTGGGAGCGTTTACCATGGAACATACAGAGATGAGGATGGAGGAGAGCAGCACTGCGCCGTCAAGTCCCTGAACAGTAAGCGCCATGGCGGGAGACGCAGAATAGTGACCGCAGCTCTGGAGGAGAAGAAAAAGTGTAACAGCAGAATAGTGACTGCAGCTCTGGAGGAGAAGACAAGATGTAACAGCAGAATAGTGACTGCAGCTCTGGAGGAGAAGACACCAATGTAACAGCAGAATAGTGACTGCAG
Source organism: Dendrobates tinctorius (assembly GCF_039654945.1). NCBI lineage: Eukaryota > Metazoa > Chordata > Amphibia > Anura > Dendrobatidae > Dendrobates > Dendrobates tinctorius. The sequence goes on along the minus strand of NW_027361928.1, from coordinate 229,734 downwards.
CTCTGGAGGATAAGACACCAATGTAACAGCAGAATAGTGACTGCAGCTCTGGAGGATAAGAAAAAGTGTAACAGCAGAATAGTGACTGCAGCTCTGGAGGAGAAGACAAGATGTAACAGTAGAATAGTGACCGCAGCTCTGGAGGTGACTGGAGGAGAAGACATGATGTAACAGCAGAATAGTGACCGCAGCTCTGGAGGATAAGACAAGATGTAACTGCACAATAGTGACCGCAGCTCTGGAGGTGACTGGAGGATAAGACATGATGTAACAGCAGAATAGTGACCGCAGCTCTGGAGGTGACTGGAGGAGAAGACATGATGTAACAGCAGAATAGTGACCGCAGCTCTGGAGGATAAGACAAGATGTAACTGCACAATAGTGAGTGCAGCTCTGGAGGTGACTGGAGGATAAGACATGATGTAACAGCAGAATAGTGACCGCAGCTCTGGAGGTGACTGGAGGATAAGACATGATGTAACAGCAGAATAGTGACTGCAGCTCTGAAGGTGACTGGAGGATAAGACAAGATGTAACAGCAGAATAGTGACTGCAGCTCTGGAGGATAAGACAAGATGTAACAGCAGAATAGTGACCGCAGCTCTGGAGGTGACTGGAGGATAAGACATGATGTAACAGCAGAATAGTGAGTGCAGCTCTGGAGCATAAGACAAGATGTAACAGCAGAATAGTGACTGCAGCTCTGGAGGATAAGACAAGATGTAACAGCAGAATAGTGACCGCAGCTCTGGAGGTGACTGGATGATAAGACATGATGTAACAGCAGAATAGTGACCGCAGCTCTGGAGGTGACTGGAGGATAAGACATGATGTAACAGCAGAATAGTGACTGCAGCTCTGGAGGATAAGACAAGATGTAACAGCAGAATAGTGACCGCAGCTCTGGAGGATAAGACAAGATGTAACAGCAGAATAGTGACCGCAGCTCTGGAGGTGACTGGAGGATAAGACATGATGTAACAGCAGAATAGTGACTGCAGCTCTGGAGGATAAGACATGATGTAACAGCAGAATAGTGACTGCAGCTCTGGAGGATAAGACCAGATGTAACAGCAGAATAGTGACTGCAGCTCTGGAGGATAAGTCAAAATGTAACAGCAGAATAGTGACCGCAGCTCTGGAGGTGACTTGAGGATAAGACTTGATGTAACAGCAGAATAGTGACTGCAGCTCTGGAGGATAAGACAAGATGTAACAGCAGAATAGTGACTGCAGCTCTGGAGGTGACTGGAGGATAAGACATGATGTAAAAGCAGAATAGTGACTGCAGCTCTGGAGGATAAGACAAGATGTAACAGCAGAATAGTGACCGCAGCTCTGGAGGTGACTGGAGGATAAGACATGATGTAACAGCAGAATAGTGACTGCAGCTCTGGAGGATAAGAAAAGGTGTAACAGCAGAATAGTGACTGCAGCTCTGGAGGATAAGAAAAGGTGTAACACCAGAATTGTGACCGCAGCTCTGGAGGATAAGAAAAGGTGTAACAGCAGAATTGTGACCGCAGCTCTGGAGGATAAGAAAAGGTGTAACAGCAGAATAGTGACTGCAGCTCTGGAGGTGACTGGAGGATAAGACATGATGTAACAGCAGAATAGTGACTGCAGCTCTGGAGGATAAGACATGATGTAACAGCAGAATAGTGACTGCAGCTCTGAAGGTGACTGGAGGATAAGACATGATGTAACAGCAGAATAGTGACTGCAGCTCTGGAGGATAAGACATGATGTAACAGCAGAATAGTGACCGCAGCTCTGGAGGATAAGAAAAGGTGTAACAGCAGAATAGTGACTGCAGCTCTGGAGGATAAGAAAAGGTGTAACAGCAGAATTGTGACCGCAGCTCTGGAGGATAAGAAAAGGTGTAACAGCAGAATTGTGACCGCAGCTCTGGAGGATAAGAAAAGGTGTAACAGCAGAATTGTGACCGCAGCTCTGGAGGATAAGAAAAGGTGTAACAGCAGAATAGTCACTGCAGCTCTGGAGGTGACTGGAGGATAAGACATGATGTAACAGCAGAATAGTGACTGCAGCTCTGGAGGATAAGACATGATGTAACAGCAGAATAGTGACTGCAGCTCTGAAGGTGACTGAAGGATAAGACACGATGTAACAGCAGAATAGTGACTGCAGCTCTGGAGGTGACTGGAGGATGTTTTGTGTATCTCGGCTGTGTGACATTTTCTCTCTGCTCCTGTAGGGATCACAGATGTGGA